>NW_027077709.1:0-174854 GCF_963924675.1 Phocoena phocoena | reverse complement strand
AATTTATTTTGATAATGTGATTTATCGGATTTTCACTGCTGCGTTTATGCCGCTGTACACACGCTTGATTCTCTTACGGAGACATATATATCCATGGGTTTTAAGATTCTTCCTAGTCAGGTATATTCCTAGGCGTTGAATATGTGGTGTTGGGTCCATTTCGTTGAGCAAGGAGTAGGTCTTGTCTATTACATATTTGGCTTATGGAAAGTTATCTGTGCTAATTTCAGTCTCTGGTTTTATGAAGCACCCCAACGCACCTTTCCCCATAAGCAAGCACTAGTTGGTTTTCTAAATTTGAGACCCTGTTCTGTTTTGTAATTCAGTTCATGTGTAGTCAAGTTTACATTCCGTGTATTAGTGATATCTTATGATGTTTCTTTTTCTGTGTGACATAGTTCACGTAGAATCACCGTACCTGCATCCACTCACTATGCCGCTACGGGCCTGATGACACAGATTTCATTGCTGAGTGATATTGCATTGTACGTACGTGCCACAACTTCTTTATCCATATTTTGCTTTCTGGGATATTTACCTGTTACTGTAGACGAGCTTCTTGTGAACACAGCCGTCCCAAATATTGGGGTGGCTGTCTGTTTTTGATTTTAATTTCCGTAAGCTATAGGACCATAAGTGGAAGTGCCATAGACTGTGTTGCTTTGTTTCTTATGTGTTTCAGGAAACACCATACACTTCTCCAGGCTGGCTGCTGGCAATTTACATCCTGCCAATCAGCATAACAAGGCTCCCTGTTCTCCATATCCTGTCCTACCTTTCTGGATTTTACACTTTTTTCAGATGGCCCTCTTGCCTGGGGGGCAGTGAGACTTCATTGTAGTGCAGATTTCCTTTACAGGCTTGCTTGGTTGGCCAAAAAGGGCGTATGCGTTTTTTCCTGAATATATTCAGGAAAAAACGCATACGCCCTTTTTGGCCAAGTGCATCATTGTCGACGTTCTGCCTCTTTTCCTATGCTTTCAGGGCAATTCCAGTCTACCCCCTGCAATCGTTTTCCTGAAATTCTGCCCCGCTTTCAAGTCCCCTTCGCAGGCTTACTTCAATATATTTTTGGAGGATAGCTGTCATTTATAACTCTGCAGGTTTGTGAATTACAGTGCCCCTGAGCTCCTTTCTTCAACTCGCTTTCTTGTGAACTGGGCACAAAACCGCAGGATTGCTTCAGGATTGCTTAATCTGTTTCGGGCAGGGCATGCTGAGCCTTTGGTAAATTCCTCTTCCTGGTGGGAAATGAGCGTTACATTTGCCCGTGCAGACACCTACAGCTAGTCTCTCATTGGTTCTCCCTATTCCTGTTCATCTTGCACAGAAATTGCAAGCTGTGCCAAACAGGAGGTTAAAGGCACTGACTCTCCAAGCAGGGAGACTGTTAGTAAATCATCTGGAATGGTGAACCCGAGGACCAGGATACGAAAACTGAGATGCATTTTAAATCATTTCCCCATAACACGGTGGACCATACTGTGGGTTTCACATGCATGTTTTAGCTGGAGGAAGAATCCCTTGAACCTGAAGAGTTGGGACCCATGGAATAGGTACCATACAGTATGACTTCAAAGGGTGTGCATTTGCTCACCTAAACTCACCAATGCTATCAGCCTGAAGTGTCCAGCCTTATGTCTCAACCAGCTCTGGGTGTAGATGTGGTCAATCCCGGTTGCATCACATGCCCTGAGTGAATTATTTAAGAATTGCTCTCTATTTCACTGTCTTTGTGTTTTGTTTTCGAAATTTATTTTGATAATGGGATTTATCGGATTTTCACTGCTGCCTTTCGGCCGCTGTACACACCCTTGATTCTCTTACGGAGACATATATATCCATGGGTTTTAAGATTCTTCCTAGTCAGGTATATTCCTAGGCGTTGAATATGTGGTGTTGGGTCCATTTCGTTGAGCAAGGAGTAGGTCTTGTCTATTACATATTGGGCTTATGGAAAGTTATCTGTGCTAATTTCAGTCTCTGGTTTTATGCAGCACCCCAAGGCACCTTTCCCCATAAGCAAGCACTAGTTGGTTTTCTAAATTTGAGACCCTTTTCTATTTTGTAATTCAGTTCATGTGTAGTCAAGTTTACATTCCGTGTATTCGTGATATCTTATGTTTCTTTTTCTGTGTGACGTAGTTCACGTAGAATCACCGTACCTGCATCCACTCACTATGCCGCTATGGGCCTGATGACACAGATTTCATTGCTGAGTGATATTGCATTGTACGTACGTGCCACAAGTTCTTTATCCATTTTTTGCTTTCTGGGATATTTACCTGATACTGTAGACGAGCTTCTTGTGAACACAGCCGTCTCAAATATTGGGGTGGCTGTCTGTTTTTGATTTTAATTTCCGTAAGCTATAGGACCATAAGTGGAAGTGCCATAGGCTGTGTTGCTTTGTTTCTTTCGTGTTTCAGGAAACACCATACACTTCTCCAGGGTGGCTGCTGGCAATTTACATCCTGCCAATCAGCATAACAAGGCTCCCTGTTCTCCATATCCTGTCCTACCTTTCTGGATTTTACACTTTTTTCAGATGGCCCTTTTGCCCGGGGGGCAGTGAGACTTCATTGTAGTGCAGATTTCATTTACAGGCTTGCTTGGTTGGCCAAAAAGGGCGTATGCGTTTTTTCCTGAATATATTCAGGAAAAAACGCATACGCCCTTTTTGGCCAAGTGCATCATTGTCGACGTTCTGCCTCTTTTCCTATGCTTTCAGGGCAATTCCAGTCTACCCCCTGCAATCGTTTTCCTGAAATTCTGCCCCGCTTTCAACTCCCCTTCGCAGGCTTACTTCAATATATTTTTGGAGGATAGCTGTCATTTATAACTCTGCAGGTTTGTGAATTACAGTGCCCCTGAGCTCCTTTCTTCAACTCGCTTTCTTGTGAGCTGGGCACAAAACCGCAGGATTGCTTCAGGCCCTAATCTGTTTCCGGCAGGGCACGCTGAGCCTTTGGTTAATTCCTCTTCCTGGTGGGAAATGAGCGTTACATTTGCCCGTGCAGACACCTACAGCTAGTCTCTCATTGGTTCTCCCTATTCCTGTTCATTTTGCACAGAAATTGCAAGCTGTGCCAAAGAGGAGGTTAAAGGCACTGACTCTCCAAGCGGGGAGAGTGTTAGTAAAGCATCTGGAATGGTGAACCCGAGGACCAGGATACGAAAACTGAGATGCATTTTAAATCATTTCCCAATCACATGGTGGACGATACTCTTGGTTTCCCATGCATGTTTTAGCTGGAGGAAGAATCCCTTGAACCTGGAGAGTTGGGACCCATGGAATGGGTACCATGCAGTATGACTTCAAAGGGTCTGCATTTGCTCACTGAAACTCACCAATGCTATCAGCCTGAAGTGTCCAGCCTTATGTCTCAACCAGCTCTGGGTGTAGATGTGTTAAATCCCGGTTGCATCACATGCCCTGAGTGAATTATTTAAGAATTGCTCTCTATTTCACTGTCTTTATGATTTTTTTTTGAAATTTATTTTGATAATGGGATTTATCGGATTTTCACTGCTGCGTTTATGCCGCTGTACACACGCTTGATTCTCTTACGGAGACATATATATCCATGGGTTTTAAGATTCTTCCTAGTCAGGTATATTCCTAGGCGTTGAATATGTGGTGTTGGGTCCATTTCGTTGAGCAAGGAGTAGGTCTTGTCTATTACATATTTGGCTTATGGAAAGTTATCTGTGCTAATTTCAGTCTCTGGTTTTATGAAGCACCCCAACGCACCTTTCCCCATAAGCAAGCACTAGTTGGTTTTCTAAATTTGAGACCCTGTTCTGTTTTGTAATTCAGTTCATGTGTAGTCAAGTTTACATTCCGTGTATTAGTGATATCTTATGATGTTTCTTTTTCTGTGTGACGTAGTTCACGTAGAATCACCGTACCTGCATCCACTCACTATGCCGCTACGGGCCTGATGACACAGATTTCATTGCTGAGTGATATTGCATTGTACGTACGTGCCACAACTTCTTTATCCATATTTTGCTTTCTGGGATATTTACCTGTTACTGTAGACGAGCTTCTTGTGAACACAGCCGTCCCAAATATTGGGGTGGCTGTCTGTTTTTGATTTTAATTTCCGTAAGCTATAGGACCATAAGTGGAAGTGCCATAGACTGTGTTGCTTTGTTTCTTATGTGTTTCAGGAAACACCATACACTTCTCCAGGCTGGCTGCTGGCAATTTACATCCTGCCAATCAGCATAACAAGGCTCCCTGTTCTCCATATCCTGTCCTACCTTTCTGGATTTTACACTTTTTTCAGATGGCCCTCTTGCCCGGGGGGCAGTGAGACTTCATTGTAGTGCAGATTTCCTTTACAGGCTTGCTTGGTTGGCCAAAAAGGGCGTATGCGTTTTTTCCTGAATATATTCAGGAAAAAACGCATACGCCCTTTTTGGCCAAGTGCATCATTGTCGACGTTCTGCCTCTTTTCCTATGCTTTCAGGGCAATTCCAGTCTACCCCCTGCAATCGTTTTCCTGAAATTCTGCCCCGCTTTCAAGTCCCCTTCGCAGGCTTACTTCAATATATTTTTGGAGGATAGCTGTCATTTATAACTCTGCAGGTTTGTGAATTACAGTGCCCCTGAGCTCCTTTCTTCAACTCGCTTTCTTGTGAACTGGGCACAAAACCGCAGGATTGCTTCAGGCCCTAATCTGTTTCGGGCAGGGCATGCTGAGCCTTTGGTAAATTCCTCTTCCTGGTGGGAAATGAGCGTTACATTTGCCCGTGCAGACACCTACAGCTAGTCTCTCATTGGTTCTCCCTATTCCTGTTCATCTTGTACAGAATTTGCAAGCTGTGCCAAACAGGAGGTTAAAGGCACTGACTCTCCAAGCAGGGAGACTGTTAGTAAATCATCTGGAATGGTGAACCCGAGGACCAGGATACGAAAACTGAGATGCATTTTAAATCATTTCCCCATAACACGGTGGACCATACTGTGGGTTTCACATGCATGTTTTAGCTGGAGGAAGAATCCCTTGAACCTGAAGAGTTGGGACCCATGGAATAGGTACCATACAGTATGACTTCAAAGGGTGTGCATTTGCTCACCTAAACTCACCAATGCTATCAGCCTGAAGTGTCCAGCCTTATGTCTCAAGCAGCTCTGGGTGTAGATGTGGTCAATCCCGGTTGCATCACATGCCCTGAGTGAATTATTTAAGAATTGCTCTCTATTTCACTGTCTTTGTGTTTTGTTTTCGAAATTTATTTTGATAATGGGATTTATCGGATTTTCACTGCTGCCTTTCGGCCGCTGTACACACCCTTGATTCTCTTACGGAGACATATATATCCATGGGTTTTAAGATTCTTCCTAGTCAGGTATATTCCTAGGCGTTGAATATGTGGTGTTGGGTCCATTTCGTTGAGCAAGGAGTAGGTTTTGTCTATTACATATTGGGCTTATGGAAAGTTATCTGTGCTAATTTCAGTCTCTGGTTTTATGCAGCACCCCAAGGCACCTTTCCCCATAAGCAAGCACTAGTTGGTTTTCTAAATTTGAGACCCTTTTCTATTTTGTAATTCAGTTCATGTGTAGTCAAGTTTACATTCCGTGTATTCGTGATATCTTATGATGTTTCTTTTTCTGTGTGACGTAGTTCACGTAGAATCACCGTACCTGCATCCACTCACTATGCCGCTATGGGCCTGATGACACAGATTTCATTGCTGAGTGATATTGCATTGTACGTACGTGCCACAAGTTCTTTATCCATTTTTTGCTTTCTGGGATATTTACCTGATACTGTAGACGAGCTTCTTGTGAACACAGCCGTCTCAAATATTGGGGTGGCTGTCTGTTTTTGATTTTAATTTCCGTAAGCTATAGGACCATAAGTGGAAGTGCCATAGGCTGTGTTGCTTTGTTTCTTTCGTGTTTCAGGAAACACCATACACTTCTCCAGGCTGGCTGCTGGCAATTTACATCCTGCCAATCAGCATAACAAGGCTCCCTGTTCTCCATATCCTGTCCTACCTTTCTGGATTTTACACTTTTTTCAGATGGCCCTCTTGCCCGGGGGGCAGTGAGACTTCATTGTAGTGCAGATTTCCTTTACAGGCTTGCTTGGTTGGCCAAAAAGGGCGTATGCGTTTTTTCCTGAATATATTCAGGAAAAAACGCATACGCCCTTTTTGGCCAAGTGCATCATTGTCGACGTTCTGCCTCTTTTCCTATGCTTTCAGGGCAATTCCAGTCTACCCCCTGCAATCGTTTTCCTGAAATTCTGCCCCGCTTTCAAGTCCCCTTCGCAGGCTTACTTCAATATATTTTTGGAGGATAGCTGTCATTTATAACTCTGCAGGTTTGTGAATTACAGTGCCCCTGAGCTCCTTTCTTCAACTCGCTTTCTTGTGAACTGGGCACAAAACCGCAGGATTGCTTCAGGCCCTAATCTGTTTCGGGCAGGGCATGCTGAGCCTTTGGTAAATTCCTCTTCCTGGTGGGAAATGAGCGTTACATTTGCCCGTGCAGACACCTACAGCTAGTCTCTCATTGGTTCTCCCTATTCCTGTTCATCTTGCACAGAAATTGCAAGCTGTGCCAAACAGGAGGTTAAAGGCACTGACTCTCCAAGCAGGGAGACTGTTAGTAAATCATCTGGAATGGTGAACCCGAGGACCAGGATACGAAAACTGAGATGCATTTTAAATCATTTCCCCATAACACGGTGGACCATACTGTGGGTTTCACATGCATGTTTTAGCTGGAGGAAGAATCCCTTGAACCTGAAGAGTTGGGACCCATGGAATAGGTACCATACAGTATGACTTCAAAGGGTGTGCATTTGCTCACCGAAACTCACCAATGCTATCAGCCTGAAGTGTCCAGCCTTATGTCTCAACCAGCTCTGGGTGTAGATGTGTTAAATCCCGGTTGCATCACATGCCCTGAGTGAATTATTTAAGAATTGCTCTCTATTTCACTGTCTTTATGATTTTTTTTTGAAATTTATTTTGATAATGGGATTTATCGGATTTTCACTGCTGCGTTTATGCCGCTGTACACACGCTTGATTCTCTTACGGAGACATATATATCCATGGGTTTTAAGATTCTTCCTAGTCAGGTATATTCCTAGGCGTTGAATATGTGGTGTTGGGTCCATTTCGTTGAGCAAGGAGTAGGTCTTGTCTATTACATATTTGGCTTATGGAAAGTTATCTGTGCTAATTTCAGTCTCTGGTTTTATGAAGCACCCCAACGCACCTTTCCCCATAAGCAAGCACTAGTTGGTTTTCTAAATTTGAGACCCTGTTCTGTTTTGTAATTCAGTTCATGTGTAGTCAAGTTTACATTCCGTGTATTAGTGATATCTTATGATGTTTCTTTTTCTGTGTGACGTAGTTCACGTAGAATCACCGTACCTGCATCCACTCACTATGCCGCTACGTGCCTGATGACACAGATTTCATTGCTGAGTGATACTGCATTGCACGTACGTGCCACAACTTCTTTATCCATTTTTTGCTTTCTGGGATATTTACCTGATACTGTAGACGAGCTTCTTGTGAACACAGCCGTCCCAAATATTGGGGTGGCTGTCTGTTTTTGATTTTAATTTCCGTAAGCTATAGGACCATAAGTGGAAGTGCCATAGACTGTGTTGCTTTGTTTCTTATGTGTTTCAGGAAACACCATACACTTCTCCAGGCTGGCTGCTGGCAATTTACATCCTGCCAATCAGCATAACAAGGCTCCCTGTTCTCCATATCCTGTCCTACCTTTCTGGATTTTACACTTTTTTCAGATGGCCCTCTTGCCCGGGGGGCAGTGAGACTTCATTGTAGTGCAGATTTCCTTTACAGGCTTGCTTGGTTGGCCAAAAAGGGCGTATGCGTTTTTTCCTGAATATATTCAGGAAAAAACGCATACGCCCTTTTTGGCCAAGTGCATCATTGTCGACGTTCTGCCTCTTTTCCTATGCTTTCAGGGCAATTCCAGTCTACCCCCTGCAATCGTTTTCCTGAAATTCTGCCCCGCTTTCAAGTCCCCTTCGCAGGCTTACTTCAATATATTTTTGGAGGATAGCTGTCATTTATAACTCTGCAGGTTTGTGAATTACAGTGCCCCTGAGCTCCTTTCTTCAACTCGCTTTCTTGTGAACTGGGCACAAAACCGCAGGATTGCTTCAGGCCCTAATCTGTTTCGGGCAGGGCATGCTGAGCCTTTGGTAAATTCCTCTTCCTGGTGGGAAATGAGCGTTACATTTGCCCGTGCAGACACCTACAGCTAGTCTCTCATTGGTTCTCCCTATTCCTGTTCATCTTGCACAGAAATTGCAAGCTGTGCCAAACAGGAGGTTAAAGGCACTGACTCTCCAAGCAGGGAGACTGTTAGTAAATCATCTGGAATGGTGAACCCGAGGACCAGGATACGAAAACTGAGATGCATTTTAAATCATTTCCCCATAACACGGTGGACCATACTGTGGGCTTCACATGCATGTTTTAGCTGGAGGAAGAATCCCTTGAACCTGAAGAGTTGGGACCCATGGAATAGGTACCATACAGTATGACTTCAAAGGGTGTGCATTTGCTCACCTAAACTCACCAATGCTATCAGCCTGAAGTGTCCAGCCTTATGTCTCAACCAGCTCTGGGTGTAGATGTGGTCAATCCCGGTTGCATCACATGCCCTGAGTGAATTATTTAAGAATTGCTCTCTATTTCACTGTCTTTGTGTTTTGTTTTCGAAATTTATTTTGATAATGGGATTTATCGGATTTTCACTGCTGCCTTTCGGCCGCTGTACACACCCTTGATTCTCTTACGGAGACATATATATCCATGGGTTTTAAGATTCTTCCTAGTCAGGTATATTCCTAGGCGTTGAATATGTGGTGTTGGGTCCATTTCGTTGAGCAAGGAGTAGGTCTTGTCTATTACATATTGGGCTTATGGAAAGTTATCTGTGCTAATTTCAGTCTCTGGTTTTATGCAGCACCCCAAGGCACCTTTCCCCATAAGCAAGCACTAGTTGGTTTTCTAAATTTGAGACCCTTTTCTATTTTGTAATTCAGTTCATGTGTAGTCAAGTTTACATTCCGTGTATTCGTGATATCTTATGATGTTTCTTTTTCTGTGTGACGTAGTTCACGTAGAATCACCGTACCTGCATCCACTCACTATGCCGCTATGGGCCTGATGACACAGATTTCATTGCTGAGTGATATTGCATTGTACGTACGTGCCACAAGTTCTTTATCCATTTTTTGCTTTCTGGGATATTTACCTGATACTGTAGACGAGCTTCTTGTGAACACAGCCGTCTCAAATATTGGGGTGGCTGTCTGTTTTTGATTTTAATTTCCGTAAGCTATAGGACCATAAGTGGAAGTGCCATAGGCTGTGTTGCTTTGTTTCTTTCGTGTTTCAGGAAACACCATACACTTCTCCAGGGTGGCTGCTGGCAATTTACATCCTGCCAATCAGCATAACAAGGCTCCCTGTTCTCCATATCCTGTCCTACCTTTCTGGATTTTACACTTTTTTCAGATGGCCCTTTTGCCAGGGGGGCAGTGAGAGTTCATTGTAGTGCAGATTTCATTTACAGGCTTGCTTGGTTGGCCAAAAAGGGCGTATGCGTTTTTTCCTGAATATATTCAGGAAAAAACGCATACGCCCTTTTTGGCCAAGTGCATCATTGTCGACGTTCTGCCTCTTTTCCTATGCTTTCAGGGCAATTCCAGTCTACCCCCTGCAATCGTTTTCCTGAAATTCTGCCCCGCTTTCAAGTCCCCTTCGCAGGCTTACTTCAATATATTTTTGGAGGAAAGCTGTCATTTATAACTCTGCAGGTTTGTGAATTACAGTGCCCCTGAGCTCCTTTCTTCAACTCGCTTTCTTGTGAGCTGGGCACAAAACCGCAGGATTGCTTCAGGCCCTAATCTGTTTCCAGCAGGGCACACTGAGCCTTTGTTTAATTCGTCTTCCTGGTGGGCAATGAGCGTTACATTTGCCCGTGCAGACACCTACAGCTAGTCTCTCATTGGTTCTCCCTATTCCTGTTCATTTTGCACAGAAATTGCAAGCTGTGCCAAAGAGGAGGTTAAAGGCACTGACTCTCCAAGCGGGGAGAGTGTTAGTAAAGCATCTGGAATGGTGAACCCGAGGACCAGGATACGAAAACTGAGATGCATTTTAAATCATTTCCCAATCACATGGTGGACGATACTCTTGGTTTCCCATGCATGTTTTAGCTGGAGGAAGAATCCCTTGAACCTGGAGAGTTGGGACCCATGGAATGGGTACCATGCAGTATGACTTCAAAGGGTCTGCATTTGCTCACCGAAACTCACCAATGCTATCAGCCTGAAGTGTCCAGCCTTATGTCTCAACCAGCTCTGGGTGTAGATGTGTTAAATCCCGGTTGCATCACATGCCCTGAGTGAATTATTTAAGAATTGCTCTCTATTTCACTGTCTTTATGATTTTTTTTTGAAATTTATTTTGATAATGGGATTTATCGGATTTTCACTGCTGCGTTTATGCCGCTGTACACACGCTTGATTCTCTTACGGAGACATATATATCCATGGGTTTTAAGATTCTTCCTAGTCAGGTATATTCCTAGGCGTTGAATATGTGGTGTTGGGTCCATTTCGTTGAGCAAGGAGTAGGTCTTGTCTATTACATATTTGGCTTATGGAAAGTTATCTGTGCTAATTTCAGTCTCTGGTTTTATGAAGCACCCCAATGCACCTTTCCCCATAAGCAAGCACTAGTTGGTTTTCTAAATTTGAGACCCTGTTCTGTTTTGTAATTCAGTTCATGTGTAGTCAAGTTTACATTCCGTGTATTAGTGATATCTTATGATGTTTCTTTTTCTGTGTGACGTAGTTCACGTAGAATCACCGTACCTGCATCCACTCACTATGCCGCTACGGGCCTGATGACACAGATTTCATTGCTGAGTGATATTGCATTGTACGTACGTGCCACAACTTCTTTATCCATATTTTGCTTTCTGGGATATTTACCTGTTACTGTAGACGAGCTTCTTGTGAACACAGCCGTCCCAAATATTGGGGTGGCTGTCTGTTTTTGATTTTAATTTCCGTAAGCTATAGGACCATAAGTGGAAGTGCCATAGACTGTGTTGCTTTGTTTCTTATGTGTTTCAGGAAACACCATACACTTCTCCAGGCTGGCTGCTGGCAATTTACATCCTGCCAATCAGCATAACAAGGCTCCCTGTTCTCCATATCCTGTCCTACCTTTCTGGATTTTACACTTTTTTCAGATGGCCCTCTTGCCCGGGGGGCAGTGAGACTTCATTGTAGTGCAGATTTCCTTTACAGGCTTGCTTGGTTGGCCAAAAAGGGCGTATGCGTTTTTTCCTGAATATATTCAGGAAAAAACGCATACGCCCTTTTTGGCCAAGTGCATCATTGTCGACGTTCTGCCTCTTTTCCTATGCTTTCAGGGCAATTCCAGTCTACCCCCTGCAATCGTTTTCCTGAAATTCTGCCCCGCTTTCAAGTCCCCTTCGCAGGCTTACTTCAATATATTTTTGGAGGATAGCTGTCATTTATAACTCTGCAGGTTTGTGAATTACAGTGCCCCTGAGCTCCTTTCTTCAACTCGCTTTCTTGTGAACTGGGCACAAAACCGCAGGATTGCTTCAGGCCCTAATCTGTTTCGGGCAGGGCATGCTGAGCCTTTGGTAAATTCCTCTTCCTGGTGGGAAATGAGCGTTACATTTGCCCGTGCAGACACCTACAGCTAGTCTCTCATTGGTTCTCCCTATTCCTGTTCATCTTGCACAGAAATTGCAAGCTGTGCCAAACAGGAGGTTAAAGGCACTGACTCTCCAAGCAGGGAGACTGTTAGTAAATCATCTGGAATGGTGAACCCGAGGACCAGGATACGAAAACTGAGATGCATTTTAAATCATTTCCCCATAACACGGTGGACCATACTGTGGGTTTCACATGCATGTTTTAGCTGGAGGAAGAATCCCTTGAACCTGAAGAGTTGGGACCCATGGAATAGGTACCATACAGTATGACTTCAAAGGGTGTGCATTTGCTCACCTAAACTCACCAATGCTATCAGCCTGAAGTGTCCAGCCTTATGTCTCAACCAGCTCTGGGTGTAGATGTGGTCAATCCCGGTTGCATCACATGCCCTGAGTGAATTATTTAAGAATTGCTCTCTATTTCACTGTCTTTGTGTTTTGTTTTCGAAATTTATTTTGATAATGGGATTTATCGGATTTTCACTGCTGCCTTTCGGCCGCTGTACACACCCTTGATTCTCTTACGGAGACATATATATCCATGGGTTTTAAGATTCTTCCTAGTCAGGTATATTCCTAGGCGTTGAATATGTGGTGTTGGGTCCATTTCGTTGAGCAAGGAGTAGGTCTTGTCTATTACATATTGGGCTTATGGAAAGTTATCTGTGCTAATTTCAGTCTCTGGTTTTATGCAGCACCCCAAGGCACCTTTCCCCATAAGCAAGCACTAGTTGGTTTTCTAAATTTGAGACCCTTTTCTATTTTGTAATTCAGTTCATGTGTAGTCAAGTTTACATTCCGTGTATTCGTGATATCTTATGATGTTTCTTTTTCTGTGTGACATAGTTCACGTAGAATCACCGTACCTGCATCCACTCACTATGCCGCTATGGGCCTGATGACACAGATTTCATTGCTGAGTGATATTGCATTGTACGTACGTGCCACAAGTTCTTTATCCATTTTTTGCTTTCTGGGATATTTACCTGATACTGTAGACGAGCTTCTTGTGAACACAGCCGTCTCAAATATTGGGGTGGCTGTCTGTTTTTGATTTTAATTTCCGTAAGCTATAGGACCATAAGTGGAAGTGCCATAGGCTGTGTTGCTTTGTTTCTTTCGTGTTTCAGGAAACACCATACACTTCTCCAGGCTGGCTGCTGGCAATTTACATCCTGCCAATCAGCATAACAAGGCTCCCTGTTCTCCATATCCTGTCCTACCTTTCTGGATTTTACACTTTTTTCAGATGGCCCTTTTGCCAGGGGGGCAGTGAGACTTCATTGTAGTGCAGATTTCATTTACAGGCTTGCTTGGTTGGCCAAAAAGGGCGTATGCGTTTTTTCCTGAATATATTCAGGAAAAAACGCATACGCCCTTTTTGGCCAAGTGCATCATTGTCGACGTTCTGCCTCTTTTCCTATGCTTTCAGGGCAATTCCAGTCTACCCCCTGCAATCGTTTTCCTGAAATTCTGCCCCGCTTTCAAGTCCCCTTCGCAGGCTTACTTCAATATATTTTTGGAGGAAAGCTGTCATTTATAACTCTGCAGGTTTGTGAATTACAGTGCCCCTGAGCTCCTTTCTTCAACTCGCTTTCTTGTGAGCTGGGCACAAAACCGCAGGATTGCTTCAGGCCCTAATCTGTTTCCGGCAGGGCACGCTGAGCCTTTGGTTAATTCCTCTTCCTGGTGGGAAATGAGCGTTACATTTGCCCGTGCAGACACCTACAGCTAGTCTCTCATTGGTTCTCCCTATTCCTGTTCATTTTGCACAGAAATTGCAAGCTGTGCCAAAGAGGAGGTTAAAGGCACTGACTCTCCAAGCGGGGAGAGTGTTAGTAAAGAATCTGGAATGGTGAACCCGAGGACCAGGATACGAAAACTGAGATGCATTTTAAATCATTTCCCAATCACATGGTGGACGATACTCTTGGTTTCCCATGCATGTTTTAGCTGGAGGAAGAATCCCTTGAACCTGGAGAGTTGAGACCCATGGAATGGGTACCATGCAGTATGACTTCAAAGGGTCTGCATTTGCTCACCGAAACTCACCAATGCTATCAGCCTGAAGTGTCCAGCCTTATGTCTCAACCAGCTCTGGGTGTAGATGTGTTAAATCCCGGTTGCATCACATGCCCTGAGTGAATTATTTAAGAATTGCTCTCTATTTCACTGTCTTTATGATTTTTTTTTGAAATTTATTTTGATAATGGGATTTATTGGATTTTCACTGCTGCGTTTATGCCGCTGTACACACGCTTGATTCTCTTACGGAGACATATATATCCATGGGTTTTAAGATTCTTCCTAGTCAGGTATATTCCTAGGCGTTGAATATGTGGTGTTGGGTCCATTTCGTTGAGCAAGGAGTAGGTCTTGTCTATTACATATTTGGCTTATGGAAAGTTATCTGTGCTAATTTCAGTCTCTGGTTTTATGAAGCACCCCAACGCACCTTTCCCCATAAGCAAGCACTAGTTGGTTTTCTAAATTTGAGACCCTGTTCTGTTTTGTAATTCAGTTCATGTGTAGTCAAGTTTACATTCCGTGTATTAGTGATATCTTATGATGTTTCTTTTTCTGTGTGACGTAGTTCACGTAGAATCACCGTACCTGCATCCACTCACTATGCCGCTACGGGCCTGATGACACAGATTTCATTGCTGAGTGATATTGCATTGTACGTACGTGCCACAACTTCTTTATCCATATTTTGCTTTCTGGGATATTTACCTGTTACTGTAGACGAGCTTCTTGTGAACACAGCCGTCCCAAATATTGGGGTGGCTGTCTGTTTTTGATTTTAATTTCCGTAAGCTATAGGACCATAAGTGGAAGTGCCATAGACTGTGTTGCTTTGTTTCTTATGTGTTTCAGGAAACACCATACACTTCTCCAGGCTGGCTGCTGGCAATTTACATCCTGCCAATCAGCATAACAAGGCTCCCTGTTCTCCATATCCTGTCCTACCTTTCTGGATTTTACACTTTTTTCAGATGGCCCTCTTGCCTGGGGGGCAGTGAGACTTCATTGTAGTGCAGATTTCCTTTACAGGCTTGCTTGGTTGGCCAAAAAGGGCGTATGCGTTTTTTCCTGAATATATTCAGGAAAAAACGCATACGCCCTTTTTGGCCAAGTGCATCATTGTCGACGTTCTGCCTCTTTTCCTATGCTTTCAGGGCAATTCCAGTCTACCCCCTGCAATCGTTTTCCTGAAATTCTGCCCCGCTTTCAAGTCCCCTTCGCAGGCTTACTTCAATATATTTTTGGAGGATAGCTGTCATTTATAACTCTGCAGGTTTGTGAATTACAGTGCCCCTGAGCTCCTTTCTTCAACTCGCTTTCTTGTGAACTGGGCACAAAACCGCAGGATTGCTTCAGGCCCTAATCTGTTTCGGGCAGGGCATGCTGAGCCTTTGGTAAATTCCTCTTCCTGGTGGGAAATGAGCGTTACATTTGCCCGTGCAGACACCTACAGCTAGTCTCTCATTGGTTCTCCCTATTCCTGTTCATCTTGCACAGAAATTGCAAGCTGTGCCAAACAGGAGGTTAAAGGCACTGACTCTCCAAGCAGGGAGACTGTTAGTAAATCATCTGGAATGGTGAACCCGAGGACCAGGATACGAAAACTGAGATGCATTTTAAATCATTTCCCCATAACACGGTGGACCATACTGTGGGTTTCACATGCATGTTTTAGCTGGAGGAAGAATCCCTTGAACCTGAAGAGTTGGGACCCATGGAATAGGTACCATACAGTATGACTTCAAAGGGTGTGCATTTGCTCACCTAAACTCACCAATGCTATCAGCCTGAAGTGTCCAGCCTTATGTCTCAACCAGCTCTGGGTGTAGATGTGGTCAATCCCGGTTGCATCACATGCCCTGAGTGAATTATTTAAGAATTGCTCTCTATTTCACTGTCTTTGTGTTTTGTTTTCGAAATTTATTTTGATAATGGGATTTATCGGATTTTCACTGCTGCCTTTCGGCCGCTGTACACACCCTTGATTCTCTTACGGAGACATATATATCCATGGGTTTTAAGATTCTTCCTAGTCAGGTATATTCCTAGGCGTTGAATATGTGGTGTTGGGTCCATTTCGTTGAGCAAGGAGTAGGTCTTGTCTATTACATATTGGGCTTATGGAAAGTTATCTGTGCTAATTTCAGTCTCTGGTTTTATGCAGCACCCCAAGGCACCTTTCCCCATAAGCAAGCACTAGTTGGTTTTCTAAATTTGAGACCCTTTTCTATTTTGTAATTCAGTTCATGTGTAGTCAAGTTTACATTCCGTGTATTCGTGATATCTTATGATGTTTCTTTTTCTGTGTGACGTAGTTCACGTAGAATCACCGTACCTGCATCCACTCACTATGCCGCTATGGGCCTGATGACACAGATTTCATTGCTGAGTGATATTGCATTGTACGTACGTGCCACAAGTTCTTTATCCATTTTTTGCTTTCTGGGATATTTACCTGATACTGTAGACGAGCTTCTTGTGAACACAGCCGTCTCAAATATTGGGGTGGCTGTCTGTTTTTGATTTTAATTTCCGTAAGCTATAGGACCATAAGTGGAAGTGCCATAGGCTGTGTTGCTTTGTTTCTTTCGTGTTTCAGGAAACACCATACACTTCTCCAGGGTGGCTGCTGGCAATTTACATCCTGCCAATCAGCATAACAAGGCTCCCTGTTCTCCATATCCTGTCCTACCTTTCTGGATTTTACACTTTTTTCAGATGGCCCTTTTGCCCGGGGGGCAGTGAGACTTCATTGTAGTGCAGATTTCATTTACAGGCTTGCTTGGTTGGCCAAAAAGGGCGTATGCGTTTTTTCCTGAATATATTCAGGAAAAAACGCATACGCCCTTTTTGGCCAAGTGCATCATTGTCGACGTTCTGCCTCTTTTCCTATGCTTTCAGGGCAATTCCAGTCTACCCCCTGCAATCGTTTTCCTGAAATTCTGCCCCGCTTTCAACTCCCCTTCGCAGGCTTACTTCAATATATTTTTGGAGGATAGCTGTCATTTATAACTCTGCAGGTTTGTGAATTACAGTGCCCCTGAGCTCCTTTCTTCAACTCGCTTTCTTGTGAGCTGGGCACAAAACCGCAGGATTGCTTCAGGCCCTAATCTGTTTCCGGCAGGGCACGCTGAGCCTTTGGTTAATTCCTCTTCCTGGTGGGAAATGAGCGTTACATTTGCCCGTGCAGACACCTACAGCTAGTCTCTCATTGGTTCTCCCTATTCCTGTTCATTTTGCACAGAAATTGCAAGCTGTGCCAAAGAGGAGGTTAAAGGCACTGACTCTCCAAGCGGGGAGAGTGTTAGTAAAGCATCTGGAATGGTGAACCCGAGGACCAGGATACGAAAACTGAGATGCATTTTAAATCATTTCCCAATCACATGGTGGACGATACTCTTGGTTTCCCATGCATGTTTTAGCTGGAGGAAGAATCCCTTGAACCTGGAGAGTTGGGACCCATGGAATGGGTACCATGCAGTATGACTTCAAAGGGTCTGCATTTGCTCACCGAAACTCACCAATGCTATCAGCCTGAAGTGTCCAGCCTTATGTCTCAACCAGCTCTGGGTGTAGATGTGTTAAATCCCGGTTGCATCACATGCCCTGAGTGAATTATTTAAGAATTGCTCTCTATTTCACTGTCTTTATGATTTTTTTTTGAAATTTATTTTGATAATGGGATTTATCGGATTTTCACTGCTGCGTTTATGCTGCTGTACACACGCTTGATTCTCTTACGGAGACATATATATCCATGGGTTTTAAGATTCTTCCTAGTCAGGTATATTCCTAGGCGTTGAATATGTGGTGTTGGGTCCATTTCGTTGAGCAAGGAGTAGGTCTTGTCTATTACATATTTGGCTTATGGAAAGTTATCTGTGCTAATTTCAGTCTCTGGTTTTATGAAGCACCCCAACGCACCTTTCCCCATAAGCAAGCACTAGTTGGTTTTCTAAATTTGAGACCCTGTTCTGTTTTGTAATTCAGTTCATGTGTAGTCAAGTTTACATTCCGTGTATTAGTGATATCTTATGATGTTTCTTTTTCTGTGTGACGTAGTTCACGTAGAATCACCGTACCTGCATCCACTCACTATGCCGCTACGGGCCTGATGACACAGATTTCATTGCTGAGTGATATTGCATTGTACGTACGTGCCACAACTTCTTTATCCATATTTTGCTTTCTGGGATATTTACCTGTTACTGTAGACGAGCTTCTTGTGAACACAGCCGTCCCAAATATTGGGGTGGCTGTCTGTTTTTGATTTTAATTTCCGTAAGCTATAGGACCATAAGTGGAAGTGCCATAGACTGTGTTGCTTTGTTTCTTATGTGTTTCAGGAAACACCATACACTTCTCCAGGCTGGCTGCTGGCAATTTACATCCTGCCAATCAGCATAACAAGGCTCCCTGTTCTCCATATCCTGTCCTACCTTTCTGGATTTTACACTTTTTTCAGATGGCCCTCTTGCCCGGGGGGCAGTGAGACTTCATTGTAGTGCAGATTTCCTTTACAGGCTTGCTTGGTTGGCCAAAAAGGGCGTATGCGTTTTTTCCTGAATATATTCAGGAAAAAACGCATACGCCCTTTTTGGCCAAGTGCATCATTGTCGACGTTCTGCCTCTTTTCCTATGCTTTCAGGGCAATTCCAGTCTACCCCCTGCAATCGTTTTCCTGAAATTCTGCCCCGCTTTCAAGTCCCCTTCGCAGGCTTACTTCAATATATTTTTGGAGGATAGCTGTCATTTATAACTCTGCAGGTTTGTGAATTACAGTGCCCCTGAGCTCCTTTCTTCAACTCGCTTTCTTGTGAACTGGGCACAAAACCGCAGGATTGCTTCAGGCCCTAATCTGTTTCGGGCAGGGCATGCTGAGCCTTTGGTAAATTCCTCTTCCTGGTGGGAAATGAGCGTAACATTTGCCCGTGCAGACACCTACAGCTAGTCTCTCATTGGTTCTCCCTATTCCTGTTCATCTTGTACAGAAATTGCAAGCTGTGCCAAACAGGAGGTTAAAGGCACTGACTCTCCAAGCAGGGAGACTGTTAGTAAATCATCTGGAATGGTGAACCCGAGGACCAGGATACGAAAACTGAGATGCATTTTAAATCATTTCCCCATAACACGGTGGACCATACTGTGGGTTTCACATGCATGTTTTAGCTGGAGGAAGAATCCCTTGAACCTGAAGAGTTGGGACCCATGGAATAGGTACCATACAGTATGACTTCAAAGGGTGTGCATTTGCTCACCTAAACTCACCAATGCTATCAGCCTGAAGTGTCCAGCCTTATGTCTCAAGCAGCTCTGGGTGTAGATGTGGTCAATCCCGGTTGCATCACATGCCCTGAGTGAATTATTTAAGAATTGCTCTCTATTTCACTGTCTTTGTGTTTTGTTTTCGAAATTTATTTTGATAATGGGATTTATCGGATTTTCACTGCTGCCTTTCGGCCGCTGTACACACCCTTGATTCTCTTACGGAGACATATATATCCATGGGTTTTAAGATTCTTCCTAGTCAGGTATATTCCTAGGCGTTGAATATGTGGTGTTGGGTCCATTTCGTTGAGCAAGGAGTAGGTTTTGTCTATTACATATTGGGCTTATGGAAAGTTATCTGTGCTAATTTCAGTCTCTGGTTTTATGCAGCACCCCAAGGCACCTTTCCCCATAAGCAAGCACTAGTTGGTTTTCTAAATTTGAGACCCTTTTCTATTTTGTAATTCAGTTCATGTGTAGTCAAGTTTACATTCCGTGTATTCGTGATATCTTATGATGTTTCTTTTTCTGTGTGACGTAGTTCACGTAGAATCACCGTACCTGCATCCACTCACTATGCCGCTATGGGCCTGATGACACAGATTTCATTGCTGAGTGATATTGCATTGTACGTACGTGCCACAAGTTCTTTATCCATTTTTTGCTTTCTGGGATATTTACCTGATACTGTAGACGAGCTTCTTGTGAACACAGCCGTCTCAAATATTGGGGTGGCTGTCTGTTTTTGATTTTAATTTCCGTAAGCTATAGGACCATAAGTGGAAGTGCCATAGGCTGTGTTGCTTTGTTTCTTTCGTGTTTCAGGAAACACCATACACTTCTCCAGGGTGGCTGCTGGCAATTTACATCCTGCCAATCAGCATAACAAGGCTCCCTGTTCTCCATATCCTGTCCTACCTTTCTGGATTTTACACTTTTTTCAGATGGCCCTTTTGCCAGGGGGGCAGTGAGACTTCATTGTAGTGCAGATTTCATTTACAGGCTTGCTTGGTTGGCCAAAAAGGGCGTATGCGTTTTTTCCTGAATATATTCAGGAAAAAACGCATACGCCCTTTTTGGCCAAGTGCATCATTGTCGACGTTCTGCCTCTTTTCCTATGCTTTCAGGGCAATTCCAGTCTACCCCCTGCAATCGTTTTCCTGAAATTCTGCCCCGCTTTCAAGTCCCCTTCGCAGGCTTACTTCAATATATTTTTGGAGGAAAGCTGTCATTTATAACTCTGCAGGTTTGTGAATTACAGTGCCCCTGAGCTCCTTTCTTCAACTCGCTTTCTTGTGAGCTGGGCACAAAACCGCAGGATTGCTTCAGGCCCTAATCTGTTTCCAGCAGGGCACACTGAGCCTTTGTTTAATTCCTCTTCCTGGTGGGCAATGAGCGTTACATTTGCCCGTGCAGACACCTACAGCTAGTCTCTCATTGGTTCTCCCTATTCCTGTTCATTTTGCACAGAAATTGCAAGCTGTGCCAAAGAGGAGGTTAAAGGCACTGACTCTCCAAGCGGGGAGAGTGTTAGTAAAGCATCTGGAATGGTGAACCCGAGGACCAGGATACGAAAACTGAGATGCATTTTAAATCATTTCCCAATCACATGGTGGACGATACTCTTGGTTTCCCATGCATGTTTTAGCTGGAGGAAGAATCCCTTGAACCTGGAGAGTTGGGACCCATGGAATGGGTACCATGCAGTATGACTTCAAAGGGTCTGCATTTGCTCACCGAAACTCACCAATGCTATCAGCCTGAAGTGTCCAGCCTTATGTCTCAACCAGCTCTGGGTGTAGATGTGTTAAATCCCGGTTGCATCACATGCCCTGAGTGAATTATTTAAGAATTGCTCTCTATTTCACTGTCTTTATGATTTTTTTTTGAAATTTATTTTGATAATGGGATTTATCGGATTTTCACTGCTGCGTTTATGCCGCTGTACACACGCTTGATTCTCTTACGGAGACATATATATCCATGGGTTTTAAGATTCTTCCTAGTCAGGTATATTCCTAGGCGTTGAATATGTGGTGTTGGGTCCATTTCGTTGAGCAAGGAGTAGGTCTTGTCTATTACATATTTGGCTTATGGAAAGTTATCTGTGCTAATTTCAGTCTCTGGTTTTATGAAGCACCCCAACGCACCTTTCCCCATAAGCAAGCACTAGTTGGTTTTCTAAATTTGAGACCCTGTTCTGTTTTGTAATTCAGTTCATGTGTAGTCAAGTTTACATTCCGTGTATTAGTGATATCTTATGATGTTTCTTTTTCTGTGTGACGTAGTTCACGTAGAATCACCGTACCTGCATCCACTCACTATGCCGCTACGGGCCTGATGACACAGATTTCATTGCTGAGTGATATTGCATTGTACGTACGTGCCACAACTTCTTTATCCATATTTTGCTTTCTGGGATATTTACCTGTTACTGTAGACGAGCTTCTTGTGAACACAGCCGTCCCAAATATTGGGGTGGCTGTCTGTTTTTGATTTTAATTTCCGTAAGCTATAGGACCATAAGTGGAAGTGCCATAGACTGTGTTGCTTTGTTTCTTATGTGTTTCAGGAAACACCATACACTTCTCCAGGCTGGCTGCTGGCAATTTACATCCTGCCAATCAGCATAACAAGGCTCCCTGTTCTCCATATCCTGTCCTACCTTTCTGGATTTTACACTTTTTTCAGATGGCCCTCTTGCCCGGGGGGCAGTGAGACTTCATTGTAGTGCAGATTTCCTTTACAGGCTTGCTTGGTTGGCCAAAAAGGGCGTATGCGTTTTTTCCTGAATATATTCAGGAAAAAACGCATACGCCCTTTTTGGCCAAGTGCATCATTGTCGACGTTCTGCCTCTTTTCCTATGCTTTCAGGGCAATTCCAGTCTACCCCCTGCAATCGTTTTCCTGAAATTCTGCCCCGCTTTCAAGTCCCCTTCGCAGGCTTACTTCAATATATTTTTGGAGGATAGCTGTCATTTATAACTCTGCAGGTTTGTGAATTACAGTGCCCCTGAGCTCCTTTCTTCAACTCGCTTTCTTGTGAACTGGGCACAAAACCGCAGGATTGCTTCAGGCCCTAATCTGTTTCGGGCAGGGCATGCTGAGCCTTTGGTAAATTCCTCTTCCTGGTGGGAAATGAGCGTTACATTTGCCCGTGCAGACACCTACAGCTAGTCTCTCATTGGTTCTCCCTATTCCTGTTCATCTTGCACAGAAATTGCAAGCTGTGCCAAACAGGAGGTTAAAGGCACTGACTCTCCAAGCAGGGAGACTGTTAGTAAATCATCTGGAATGGTGAACCCGAGGACCAGGATACGAAAACTGAGATGCATTTTAAATCATTTCCCCATAACACGGTGGACCATACTGTGGGTTTCACATGCATGTTTTAGCTGGAGGAAGAATCCCTTGAACCTGAAGAGTTGGGACCCATGGAATAGGTACCATACAGTATGACTTCAAAGGGTGTGCATTTGCTCACCTAAACTCACCAATGCTATCAGCCTGAAGTGTCCAGCCTTATGTCTCAACCAGCTCTGGGTGTAGATGTGGTCAATCCCGGTTGCATCACATGCCCTGAGTGAATTATTTAAGAATTGCTCTCTATTTCACTGTCTTTGTGTTTTGTTTTCGAAATTTATTTTGATAATGGGATTTATCGGATTTTCACTGCTGCCTTTCGGCCGCTGTACACACCCTTGATTCTCTTACGGAGACATATATATCCATGGGTTTTAAGATTCTTCCTAGTCAGGTATATTCCTAGGCGTTGAATATGTGGTGTTGGGTCCATTTCGTTGAGCAAGGAGTAGGTCTTGTCTATTACATATTGGGCTTATGGAAAGTTATCTGTGCTAATTTCAGTCTCTGGTTTTATGCAGCACCCCAAGGCACCTTTCCCCATAAGCAAGCACTAGTTGGTTTTCTAAATTTGAGACCTTTTTCTATTTTGTAATTCAGTTCATGTGTAGTCAAGTTTACATTCCGTGTATTCGTGATATCTTATGATGTTTCTTTTTCTGTGTGACGTAGTTCACGTAGAATCACCGTACCTGCATCCACTCACTATGCCGCTATGGGCCTGATGACACAGATTTCATTGCTGAGTGATATTGCATTGTACGTACGTGCCACAAGTTCTTTATCCATTTTTTGCTTTCTGGGATATTTACCTGATACTGTAGACGAGCTTCTTGTGAACACAGCCGTCTCAAATATTGGGGTGGCTGTCTGTTTTTGATGTTAATTTCCGTAAGCTATAGGACCATAAGTGGAAGTGCCATAGGCTGTGTTGCTTTGTTTCTTTCGTGTTTCAGGAAACACCATACACTTCTCCAGGGTGGCTGCTGGCAATTTACATCCTGCCAATCAGCATAACAAGGCTCCCTGTTCTCCATATCCTGTCCTACCTTTCTGGATTTTACACTTTTTTCAGATGGCCCTTTTGCCAGGGGGGCAGTGAGACTTCATTGTAGTGCAGATTTCATTTACAGGCTTGCTTGGTTGGCCAAAAAGGGCGTATGCGTTTTTTCCTGAATATATTCAGGAAAAAACGCATACGCCCTTTTTGGCCAAGTGCATCATTGTCGACGTTCTGCCTCTTTTCCTATGCTTTCAGGGCAATTCCAGTCTACCCCCTGCAATCGTTTTCCTGAAATTCTGCCCCGCTTTCAAGTCCCCTTCGCAGGCTTACTTCAATATATTTTTGGAGGAAAGCTGTCATTTATAACTCTGCAGGTTTGTGAATTACAGTGCCCCTGAGCTCCTTTCTTCAACTCGCTTTCTTGTGAGCTGGGCACAAAACCGCAGGATTGCTTCAGGCCCTAATCTGTTTCCAGCAGGGCACACTGAGCCTTTGTTTAATTCCTCTTCCTGGTGGGCAATGAGCGTTACATTTGCCCGTGCAGACACCTACAGCTAGTCTCTCATTGGTTCTCCCTATTCCTGTTCATTTTGCACAGAAATTGCAAGCTGTGCCAAAGAGGAGGTTAAAGGCACTGACTCTCCAAGCGGGGAGAGTGTTAGTAAAGCATCTGGAATGGTGAACCCGAGGACCAGGATACGAAAACTGAGATGCATTTTAAATCATTTCCCAATCACATCGTGGACGATACTCTTGGTTTCCCATGCATGTTTTAGCTGGAGGAAGAATCCCTTGAACCTGGAGAGTTGGGACCCATGGAATGGGTACCATGCAGTATGACTTCAAAGGGTCTGCATTTGCTCACCGAAACTCACCAATGCTATCAGCCTGAAGTGTCCAGCCTTATATCTCAACCAGCTCTGGTTGTAGATGTGTTAAATCCCGGTTGCATCACATGCCCTGAGTGAATTATTTAAGAATTGCTCTCTATTTCACTGTCTTTGTGTTTTGTTTTCGAAATTTATTTTGATAATGGGATTTATCGGATTTTCACTGCTGCGTTTATGCCGCTGTACACACGCTTGATTCTCTTACGGAGACATATATATCCATGGGTTTTAAGATTCTTCCTAGTCAGGTATATTCCTAGGCGTTGAATATGTGGTGTTGGGTCCATTTCGTTGAGCAAGGAGTAGGTCTTGTCTATTACATATTTGGCTTATGGAAAGTTATCTGTGCTAATTTCAGTCTCTGGTTTTATGAAGCACCCCAACGCACCTTTCCCCATAAGCAAGCACTAGTTGGTTTTCTAAATTTGAGACCCTGTTCTGTTTTGTAATTCAGTTCATGTGTAGTCAAGTTTACATTCCGTGTATTAGTGATATCTTATGATGTTTCTTTTTCTGTGTGACGTAGTTCACGTAGAATCACCGTACCTGCATCCACTCACTATGCCGCTACGTGCCTGATGACACAGATTTCATTGCTGAGTGATACTGCATTGCACGTACGTGCCACAACTTCTTTATCCATTTTTTGCTTTCTGGGATATTTACCTGATACTGTAGACGAGCTTCTTGTGAACACAGCCGTCCCAAATATTGGGGTGGCTGTCTGTTTTTGATTTTAATTTCCGTAAGCTATAGGACCATAAGTGGAAGTGCCATAGACTGTGTTGCTTTGTTTCTTATGTGTTTCAGGAAACACCATACACTTCTCCAGGCTGGCTGCTGGCAATTTACATCCTGCCAATCAGCATAACAAGGCTCCCTGTTCTCCATATCCTGTCCTACCTTTCTGGATTTTACACTTTTTTCAGATGGCCCTCTTGCCCGGGGGGCAGTGAGACTTCATTGTAGTGCAGATTTCCTTTACAGGCTTGCTTGGTTGGCCAAAAAGGGCGTATGCGTTTTTTCCTGAATATATTCAGGAAAAAACGCATACGCCCTTTTTGGCCAAGTGCATCATTGTCGACGTTCTGCCTCTTTTCCTATGCTTTCAGGGCAATTGCAGTCTACCCCCTGCAATCGTTTTCCTGAAATTCTGCCCCGCTTTCAAGTCCCCTTCGCAGGCTTACTTCAATATATTTTTGGAGGATAGCTGTCATTTATAACTCTGCAGGTTTGTGAATTACAGTGCCCCTGAGCTCCTTTCTTCAACTCGCTTTCTTGTGAACTGGGCACAAAACCGCAGGATTGCTTCAGGCCCTAATCTGTTTCGGGCAGGGCATGCTGATCCTTTGGTAAATTCCTCTTCCTGGTGGGAAATGAGCGTTACATTTGCCCGTGCAGACACCTACAGCTAGTCTCTCATTGGTTCTCCCTATTCCTGTTCATCTTGCACAGAAATTGCAAGCTGTGCCAAACAGGAGGTTAAAGGCACTGACTCTCCAAGCAGGGAGACTGTTAGTAAATCATCTGGAATGGTGAACCCGAGGACCAGGATACGAAAACTGAGATGCATTTTAAATCATTTCCCCATAACACGGTGGACCATACTGTGGGTTTCACATGCATGTTTTAGCTGGAGGAAGAATCCCTTGAACCTGAAGAGTTGGGACCCATGGAATAGGTACCATACAGTATGACTTCAAAGGGTCTGCATTTGCTCACCGAAACTCAACAATGCTATCAGCCTGAAGTGTCCAGCCTTATGTCTCAACCAGCTCTGGGTGTAGATGTGTTAAATCCCGGTTGCATCACATGCCCTGAGTGAATTATTTAAGAATTGCTCTCTATTTCACTGTCTTTATGATTTTTTTTTGAAATTTATTTTGATAATGGGATTTATCGGATTTTCACTGCTGCGTTTATGCCGCTGTACACACGCTTGATTCTCTTACGGAGACATATATATCCATGGGTTTTAAGATTCTTCCTAGTCAGGTATATTCCTAGGCGTTGAATATGTGGTGTTGGGTCCATTTCGTTGAGCAAGGAGTAGGTCTTGTCTATTACATATTTGGCTTATGGAAAGTTATCTGTGCTAATTTCAGTCTCTGGTTTTATGAAGCACCCCAACGCACCTTTCCCCATAAGCAAGCACTAGTTGGTTTTCTAAATTTGAGACCCTGTTCTGTTTTGTAATTCAGTTCATGTGTAGTCAAGTTTACATTCCGTGTATTAGTGATATCTTATGATGTTTCTTTTTCTGTGTGACGTAGTTCACGTAGAATCACCGTACCTGCATCCACTCACTATGCCGCTACGGGCCTGATGACACAGATTTCATTGCTGAGTGATATTGCATTGTACGTACGTGCCACAACTTCTTTATCCATATTTTGCTTTCTGGGATATTTACCTGTTACTGTAGACGAGCTTCTTGTGAACACAGCCGTCCCAAATATTGGGGTGGCTGTCTGTTTTTGATTTTAATTTCCGTAAGCTATAGGACCATAAGTGGAAGTGCCATAGACTGTGTTGCTTTGTTTCTTATGTGTTTCAGGAAACACCATACACTTCTCCAGGCTGGCTGCTGGCAATTTACATCCTGCCAATCAGCATAACAAGGCTCCCTGTTCTCCATATCCTGTCCTACCTTTCTGGATTTTACACTTTTTTCAGATGGCCCTCTTGCCCGGGGGGCAGTGAGACTTCATTGTAGTGCAGATTTCCTTTACAGGCTTGCTTGGTTGGCCAAAAAGGGCGTATGCGTTTTTTCCTGAATATATTCAGGAAAAAACGCATACGCCCTTTTTGGCCAAGTGCATCATTGTCGACGTTCTGCCTCTTTTCCTATGCTTTCAGGGCAATTCCAGTCTACCCCCTGCAATCGTTTTCCTGAAATTCTGCCCCGCTTTCAAGTCCCCTTCGCAGGCTTACTTCAATATATTTTTGGAGGATAGCTGTCATTTATAACTCTGCAGGTTTGTGAATTACAGTTCCCCTGAGCTCCTTTCTTCAACTCGCTTTCTTGTGAACTGGGCACAAAACCGCAGGATTGCTTCAGGCCCTAATCTGTTTCGGGCAGGGCATGCTGAGCCTTTGGTAAATTCCTCTTCCTGGTGGGAAATGAGCGTTACATTTGCCCGTGCAGACACCTACAGCTAGTCTCTCATTGGTTCTCCCTATTCCTGTTCATCTTGCACAGAAATTGCAAGCTGTGCCAAACAGGAGGTTAAAGGCACTGACTCTCCAAGCAGGGAGACTGTTAGTAAATCATCTGGAATGGTGAACCCGAGGACCAGGATACGAAAACTGAGATGCATTTTAAATCATTTCCCCATAACACGGTGGACCATACTGTGGGTTTCACATGCATGTTTTAGCTGGAGGAAGAATCCCTTGAACCTGAAGAGTTGGGACCCATGGAATAGGTACCATACAGTATGACTTCAAAGGGTGTGCATTTGCTCACCTAAACTCACCAATGCTATCAGCCTGAAGTGTCCAGCCTTATGTCTCAACCAGCTCTGGGTGTAGATGTGGTCAATCCCGGTTGCATCACATGCCCTGAGTGAATTATTTAAGAATTGCTCTCTATTTCACTGTCTTTGTGTTTTGTTTTCGAAATTTATTTTGATAATGGGATTTATCGGATTTTCACTGCTGCCTTTCGGCCGCTGTACACACCCTTGATTCTCTTACGGAGACATATATATCCATGGGTTTTAAGATTCTTCCTAGTCAGGTATATTCCTAGGCGTTGAATATGTGGTGTTGGGTCCATTTCGTTGAGCAAGGAGTAGGTCTTGTCTATTACATATTGGGCTTATGGAAAGTTATCTGTGCTAATTTCAGTCTCTGGTTTTATGCAGCACCCCAAGGCACCTTTCCCCATAAGCAAGCACTAGTTGGTTTTCTAAATTTGAGACCCTTTTCTATTTTGTAATTCAGTTCATGTGTAGTCAAGTTTACATTCCGTGTATTCGTGATATCTTATGATGTTTCTTTTTCTGTGTGACGTAGTTCACGTAGAATCACCGTACCTGCATCCACTCACTATGCCGCTATGGGCCTGATGACACAGATTTCATTGCTGAGTGATATTGCATTGTACGTACGTGCCACAAGTTCTTTATCCATTTTTTGCTTTCTGGGATATTTACCTGATACTGTAGACGAGCTTCTTGTGAACACAGCCGTCTCAAATATTGGGGTGGCTGTCTGTTTTTGATGTTAATTTCCGTAAGCTATAGGACCATAAGTGGAAGTGCCATAGGCTGTGTTGCTTTGTTTCTTTCGTGTTTCAGGAAACACCATACACTTCTCCAGGGTGGCTGCTGGCAATTTACATCCTGCCAATCAGCATAACAAGGCTCCCTGTTCTCCATATCCTGTCCTACCTTTCTGGATTTTACACTTTTTTCAGATGGCCCTTTTGCCAGGGGGGCAGTGAGACTTCATTGTAGTGCAGATTTCATTTACAGGCTTGCTTGGTTGGCCAAAAAGGGCGTATGCGTTTTTTCCTGAATATATTCAGGAAAAAACGCATACGCCCTTTTTGGCCAAGTGCATCATTGTCGACGTTCTGCCTCTTTTCCTATGCTTTCAGGGCAATTCCAGTCTACCCCCTGCAATCGTTTTCCTGAAATTCTGCCCCGCTTTCAAGTCCCCTTCGCAGGCTTACTTCAATATATTTTTGGAGGAAAGCTGTCATTTATAACTCTGCAGGTTTGTGAATTACAGTGCCCCTGAGCTCCTTTCTTCAACTCGCTTTCTTGTGAGCTGGGCACAAAACCGCAGGATTGCTTCAGGCCCTAATCTGTTTCCAGCAGGGCACACTGAGCCTTTGTTTAATTCCTCTTCCTGGTGGGCAATGAGCGTTACATTTGCCCGTGCAGACACCTACAGCTAGTCTCTCATTGGTTCTCCCTATTCCTGTTCATTTTGCACAGAAATTGCAAGCTGTGCCAAAGAGGAGGTTAAAGGCACTGACTCTCCAAGCGGGGAGAGTGTTAGTAAAGCATCTGGAATGGTGAACCCGAGGACCAGGATACGAAAACTGAGATGCATTTTAAATCATTTCCCAATCACATGGTGGACGATACTCTTGGTTTCCCATGCATGTTTTAGCTGGAGGAAGAATCCCTTGAACCTGGAGAGTTGGGACCCATGGAATGGGTACCATGCAGTATGACTTCAAAGGGTCTGCATTTGCTCACCGAAACTCACCAATGCTATCAGCCTGAAGTGTCCAGCCTTATATCTCAACCAGCTCTGGGTGTAGATGTGTTAAATCCCGGTTGCATCACATGCCCTGAGTGAATTATTTAAGAATTGCTCTCTATTTCACTGTCTTTGTGTTTTGTTTTCGAAATTTATTTTGATAATGGGATTTATCGGATTTTCACTGCTGCGTTTATGCCGCTGTACACACGCTTGATTCTCTTACGGAGACATATATATCCATGGGTTTTAAGATTCTTCCTAGTCAGGTATATTCCTAGGCGTTGAATATGTGGTGTTGGGTCCATTTCGTTGAGCAAGGAGTAGGTCTTGTCTATTACATATTTGGCTTATGGAAAGTTATCTGTGCTAATTTCAGTCTCTGGTTTTATGAAGCACCCCAACGCACCTTTCCCCATAAGCAAGCACTAGTTGGTTTTCTAAATTTGAGACCCTGTTCTGTTTTGTAATTCAGTTCATGTGTAGTCAAGTTTACATTCCGTGTATTAGTGATATCTTATGATGTTTCTTTTTCTGTGTGACGTAGTTCACGTAGAATCACCGTACCTGCATCCACTCACTATGCCGCTACGGGCCTGATGACACAGATTTCATTGCTGAGTGATATTGCATTGTACGTACGTGCCACAACTTCTTTATCCATTTTTTGCTTTCTGGGATATTTACCTGATACTGTAGACGAGCTTCTTGTGAACACAGCCGTCCCAAATATTGGGGTGGCTGTCTGTTTTTGATTTTAATTTCCGTAAGCTATAGGACCATAAGTGGAAGTGCCATAGGCTGTGTTGCTTTGTTTCTTACGTGTTTCAGGAAACACCATACACTTCTCCAGGGTGGCTGCTGGCAATTTACATCCTGCCAATCAGCATAACAAGGCTCCCTGTTCTCCATATCCTGTCCTACCTTTCTGGATTTTACACTTTTTTCAGATGGCCCTTTTGCCCGGTGGGCAGTGAGACTTCATTTTTTTGCAGATTTCCTTTACAGGCTTGCTTGGTTTGCCAAAAAGGGCGTATGCGTTTTTTCCTGAATATATTCAGGAAAAAACGCATACACCATTTTTGGCCAAGTGCATCATTGTCGACGTTGTGCCTCTTTTCCTATGCTTTCAGTGCAATTCCAGTCTACCCCCTGCAATCGTTTTCCTGAAATTCTGCCCCGCTTTCAAGTCCCCTTCGCAGGCTTACTTCAATATATTTTTGGAGGATAGCTGTCAATTATAACTCTGCAGGTTTGTGAATTACAGTGCCCCTGAGCTCCGTTCTTCAACTCGCTTTCTTTTGAGCTGGGCACAAAACCGCAGGATTGCTTCAGGCCCTAATCTGTTTCCAGCAGGGCACACTGAGCCTTTGTTTAATTCCTCTTCCTGGTGGGCAATGAGGGTTACATTTGCCCGTGCAGACACCTAGAGGTAGTTTCTCATTGGTTCTCCCTATTCCTGTTCATCTTGCACAGAAATTGCAAGCAGTGCCAAACAGGAGGTTAAAGGCACTGACTCTCCAAGCGGGGAGACTGTTAGTAAAGCATCTGGAATGGTGAACCCGAGGACCAGGATACGAAAACTGAGATGCATTTTAAATCGTTTCCCAATCACACGGTGGACGATACTCTGGGTTTCCCATGCATGTTTTAGCTGGAGGAAGAATCCCTTGAACCTGGAGAGTTGGGACCCATGGAATGGGTACCATGCAGTATGACTTCAAAGGGTCTGCATTTGCTCACCGAAACTCACCAATGTTATCAGCCTGAAGTGTCCAGCCTTATGTCTCAACCAGCTCTGGGTGTAGATGTGGTCAATCCCGGTTGCATCACATGCCCTGAGTGAATTATTTAAGAATTGCTCTCTATTTCACTGTCTTTGTGTTTTGTTTTTGAAATTTATTTTGAAAGTGCGATTTATCGGATTTTCACTGCTGCGTTTATGCCGCTGTACACACGCTTGATTCTCTTACGGAGACATATATATCCATGGGTTTTAAGATTCTTCCTAGTCAGGTATATTCCTAGGCGTTGAATATGTGGTGTTGGGTCCATTTCGTTGAGCAAGGAGTAGGTCTTGTCTATTACATATTTGGCTTATGGAAAGTTATCTGTGCTAATTTCAGTCTCTGGTTTTATGAAGCACCCCAACGCACCTTTCCCCATAAGCAAGCACTAGTTGGTTTTCTAAATTTGAGACCCTGTTCTGTTTTGTAATTCAGTTCATGTGTAGTCAAGTTTACATTCCGTGTATTAGTGATATCTTATGATGTTTCTTTTTCTGTGTGACGTAGTTCACGTAGAATCACCGTACCTGCATCCACTCACTATGCCGCTACGTGCCTGATGACACAGATTTCATTGCTGAGTGATACTGCATTGCACGTACGTGCCACAACTTCTTTATCCATTTTTTGCTTTCTGGGATATTTACCTGATACTGTAGACGAGCTTCTTGTGAACACAGCCGTCCCAAATATTGGGGTGGCTGTCTGTTTTTGATTTTAATTTCCGTAAGCTATAGGACCATAAGTGGAAGTGCCATAGACTGTGTTGCTTTGTTTCTTATGTGTTTCAGGAAACACCATACACTTCTCCAGGCTGGCTGCTGGCAATTTACATCCTGCCAATCAGCATAACAAGGCTCCCTGTTCTCCATATCCTGTCCTACCTTTCTGGATTTTACACTTTTTTCAGATGGCCCTCTTGCCCGGGGGGCAGTGAGACTTCATTGTAGTGCAGATTTCCTTTACAGGCTTGCTTGGTTGGCCAAAAAGGGCGTATGCGTTTTTTCCTGAATATATTCAGGAAAAAACGCATACGCCCTTTTTGGCCAAGTGCATCATTGTCGACGTTCTGCCTCTTTTCCTATGCTTTCAGGGCAATTCCAGTCTACCCCCTGCAATCGTTTTCCTGAAATTCTGCCCCGCTTTCAAGTCCCCTTCGCAGGCTTACTTCAATATATTTTTGGAGGATAGCTGTCATTTATAACTCTGCAGGTTTGTGAATTACAGTGCCCCTGAGCTCCTTTCTTCAACTCGCTTTCTTGTGAACTGGGCACAAAACCGCAGGATTGCTTCAGGCCCTAATCTGTTTCGGGCAGGGCATGCTGAGCCTTTGGTAAATTCCTCTTCCTGGTGGGAAATGAGCGTTACATTTGCCCGTGCAGACACCTACAGCTAGTCTCTCATTGGTTCTCCCTATTCCTGTTCATCTTGCACAGAAATTGCAAGCTGTGCCAAACAGGAGGTTAAAGGCACTGACTCTCCAAGCAGGGAGACTGTTAGTAAATCATCTGGAATGGTGAACCCGAGGACCAGGATACGAAAACTGAGATGCATTTTAAATCATTTCCCCATAACACGGTGGACCATACTGTGGGTTTCACATGCATGTTTTAGCTGGAGGAAGAATCCCTTGAACCTGAAGAGTTGGGACCCATGGAATAGGTACCATACAGTATGACTTCAAAGGGTCTGCATTTGCTCACCGAAACTCAACAATGCTATCAGCCTGAAGTGTCCAGCCTTATGTCTCAACCAGCTCTGGGTGTAGATGTGTTAAATCCCGGTTGCATCACATGCCCTGAGTGAATTATTTAAGAATTGCTCTCTATTTCACTGTCTTTATGATTTTTTTTTGAAATTTATTTTGATAATGGGATTTATCGGATTTTCACTGCTGCGTTTATGCCGCTGTACACACGCTTGATTCTCTTACGGAGACATATATATCCATGGGTTTTAAGATTCTTCCTAGTCAGGTATATTCCTAGGCGTTGAATATGTGGTGTTGGGTCCATTTCGTTGAGCAAGGAGTAGGTCTTGTCTATTACATATTTGGCTTATGGAAAGTTATCTGTGCTAATTTCAGTCTCTGGTTTTATGAAGCACCCCAACGCACCTTTCCCCATAAGCAAGCACTAGTTGGTTTTCTAAATTTGAGACCCTGTTCTGTTTTGTAATTCAGTTCATGTGTAGTCAAGTTTACATTCCGTGTATTAGTGATATCTTATGATGTTTCTTTTTCTGTGTGACGTAGTTCACGTAGAATCACCGTACCTGCATCCACTCACTATGCCGCTACGGGCCTGATGACACAGATTTCATTGCTGAGTGATATTGCATTGTACGTACGTGCCACAACTTCTTTATCCATATTTTGCTTTCTGGGATATTTACCTGTTACTGTAGACGAGCTTCTTGTGAACACAGCCGTCCCAAATATTGGGGTGGCTGTCTGTTTTTGATTTTAATTTCCGTAAGCTATAGGACCATAAGTGGAAGTGCCATAGACTGTGTTGCTTTGTTTCTTATGTGTTTCAGGAAACACCATACACTTCTCCAGGCTGGCTGCTGGCAATTTACATCCTGCCAATCAGCATAACAAGGCTCCCTGTTCTCCATATCCTGTCCTACCTTTCTGGATTTTACACTTTTTTCAGATGGCCCTCTTGCCCGGGGGGCAGTGAGACTTCATTGTAGTGCAGATTTCCTTTACAGGCTTGCTTGGTTGGCCAAAAAGGGCGTATGCGTTTTTTCCTGAATATATTCAGGAAAAAACGCATACGCCCTTTTTGGCCAAGTGCATCATTGTCGACGTTCTGCCTCTTTTCCTATGATTTCAGGGCAATTCCAGTCTACCCCCTGCAATCGTTTTCCTGAAATTCTGCCCCGCTTTCAAGTCCCCTTCGCAGGCTTACTTCAATATATTTTTGGAGGATAGCTGTCATTTATAACTCTGCAGGTTTGTGAATTACAGTGCCCCTGAGCTCCTTTCTTCAACTCGCTTTCTTGTGAACTGGGCACAAAACCGCAGGATTGCTTCAGGCCCTAATCTGTTTCGGGCAGGGCATGCTGAGCCTTTGGTAAATTCCTCTTCCTGGTGGGAAATGAGCGTTACATTTGCCCGTGCAGACACCTACAGCTAGTCTCTCATTGGTTCTCCCTATTCCTGTTCATCTTGCACAGAAATTGCAAGCTGTGCCAAACAGGAGGTTAAAGGCACTGACTCTCCAAGCAGGGAGACTGTTAGTAAATCATCTGGAATGGTGAACCCGAGGACCAGGATACGAAAACTGAGATGCATTTTAAATCATTTCCCCATAACACGGTGGACCATACTGTGGGTTTCACATGCATGTTTTAGCTGGAGGAAGAATCCCTTGAACCTGAAGAGTTGGGACCCATGGAATAGGTACCATACAGTATGACTTCAAAGGGTGTGCATTTGCTCACCTAAACTCACCAATGCTATCAGCCTGAAGTGTCCAGCCTTATGTCTCAACCAGCTCTGGGTGTAGATGTGGTCAATCCCGGTTGCATCACATGCCCTGAGTGAATTATTTAAGAATTGCTCTCTATTTCACTGTCTTTGTGTTTTGTTTTCGAAATTTATTTTGATAATGGGATTTATCGGATTTTCACTGCTGCCTTTCGGCCGCTGTACACACCCTTGATTCTCTTACGGAGACATATATATCCATGGGTTTTAAGATTCTTCCTAGTCAGGTATATTCCTAGGCGTTGAATATGTGGTGTTGGGTCCATTTCGTTGAGCAAGGAGTAGGTCTTGTCTATTACATATTGGGCTTATGGAAAGTTATCTGTGCTAATTTCAGTCTCTGGTTTTATGCAGCACCCCAAGGCACCTTTCCCCATAAGCAAGCACTAGTTGGTTTTCTAAATTTGAGACCCTTTTCTATTTTGTAATTCAGTTCATGTGTAGTCAAGTTTACATTCCGTGTATTCGTGATATCTTATGATGTTTCTTTTTCTGTGTGACGTAGTTCACGTAGAATCACCGTACCTGCATCCACTCACTATGCCGCTATGGGCCTGATGACACAGATTTCATTGCTGAGTGATATTGCATTGTACGTACGTGCCACAAGTTCTTTATCCATTTTTTGCTTTCTGGGATATTTACCTGATACTGTAGACGAGCTTCTTGTGAACACAGCCGTCTCAAATATTGGGGTGGCTGTCTGTTTTTGATGTTAATTTCCGTAAGCTATAGGACCATAAGTGGAAGTGCCATAGGCTGTGTTGCTTTGTTTCTTTCGTGTTTCAGGAAACACCATACACTTCTCCAGGGTGGCTGCTGGCAATTTACATCCTGCCAATCAGCATAACAAGGCTCCCTGTTCTCCATATCCTGTCCTACCTTTCTGGATTTTACACTTTTTTCAGATGGCCCTTTTGCCAGGGGGGCAGTGAGACTTCATTGTAGTGCAGATTTCATTTACAGGCTTGCTTGGTTGGCCAAAAAGGGCGTATGCGTTTTTTCCTGAATATATTCAGGAAAAAACGCATACGCCCTTTTTGGCCAAGTGCATCATTGTCGACGTTCTGCCTCTTTTCCTATGCTTTCAGGGCAATTCCAGTCTACCCCCTGCAATCGTTTTCCTGAAATTCTGCCCCGCTTTCAAGTCCCCTTCGCAGGCTTACTTCAATATATTTTTGGAGGAAAGCTGTCATTTATAACTCTGCAGGTTTGTGAATTACAGTGCCCCTGAGCTCCTTTCTTCAACTCGCTTTCTTGTGAGCTGGGCACAAAACCGCAGGATTGCTTCAGGCCCTAATCTGTTTCCAGCAGGGCACACTGAGCCTTTGTTTAATTCCTCTTCCTGGTGGGCAATGAGCGTTACATTTGCCCGTGCAGACACCTACAGCTAGTCTCTCATTGGTTCTCCCTATTCCTGTTCATTTTGCACAGAAATTGCAAGCTGTGCCAAAGAGGAGGTTAAAGGCACTGACTCTCCAAGCGGGGAGAGTGTTAGTAAAGCATCTGGAATGGTGAACCCGAGGACCAGGATACGAAAACTGAGATGCATTTTAAATCATTTCCCAATCACATGGTGGACGATACTCTTGGTTTCCCATGCATGTTTTAGCTGGAGGAAGAATCCCTTGAACCTGGAGAGTTGGGACCCATGGAATGGGTACCATGCAGTATGACTTCAAAGGGTCTGCATTTGCTCACCGAAACTCACCAATGCTATCAGCCTGAAGTGTCCAGCCTTATATCTCAACCAGCTCTGGGTGTAGATGTGTTAAATCCCGGTTGCATCACATGCCCTGAGTGAATTATTTAAGAATTGCTCTCTATTTCACTGTCTTTGTGTTTTGTTTTCGAAATTTATTTTGATAATGGGATTTATCGGATTTTCACTGCTGCGTTTATGCCGCTGTACACACGCTTGATTCTCTTACGGAGACATATATATCCATGGGTTTTAAGATTCTTCCTAGTCAGGTATATTCCTAGGCGTTGAATATGTGGTGTTGGGTCCATTTCGTTGAGCAAGGAGTAGGTCTTGTCTATTACATATTTGGCTTATGGAAAGTTATCTGTGCTAATTTCAGTCTCTGGTTTTATGAAGCACCCCAACGCACCTTTCCCCATAAGCAAGCACTAGTTGGTTTTCTAAATTTGAGACCCTGTTCTGTTTTGTAATTCAGTTCATGTGTAGTCAAGTTTACATTCCGTGTATTAGTGATATCTTATGATGTTTCTTTTTCTGTGTGACGTAGTTCACGTAGAATCACCGTACCTGCATCCACTCACTATGCCGCTACGGGCCTGATGACACAGATTTCATTGCTGAGTGATATTGCATTGTACGTACGTGCCACAACTTCTTTATCCATTTTTTGCTTTCTGGGATATTTACCTGATACTGTAGACGAGCTTCTTGTGAACACATCCGTCCCAAATATTGGGGTGGCTGTCTGTTTTTGATTTTAATTTCCGTAAGCTATAGGACCATAAGTGGAAGTGCCATAGGCTGTGTTGCTTTGTTTCTTACGTGTTTCAGGAAACACCATACACTTCTCCAGGGTGGCTGCTGGCAATTTACATCCTGCCAATCAGCATAACAAGGCTCCCTGTTCTCCATATCCTGTCCTACCTTTCTGGATTTTACACTTTTTTCAGATGGCCCTTTTGCCCGGTGGGCAGTGAGACTTCATTTTTTTGCAGATTTCCTTTACAGGCTTGCTTGGTTTGCCAAAAAGGGCGTATGCGTTTTTTCCTGAATATATTCAGGAAAAAACGCATACACCATTTTTGGCCAAGTGCATCATTGTCGACGTTGTGCCTCTTTTCCTATGCTTTCAGTGCAATTCCAGTCTACCCCCTGCAATCGTTTTCCTGAAATTCTGCCCCGCTTTCAAGTCCCCTTCGCAGGCTTACTTCAATATATTTTTGGAGGATAGCTGTCAATTATAACTCTGCAGGTTTGTGAATTACAGTGCCCCTGAGCTCCGTTCTTCAACTCGCTTTCTTTTGAGCTGGGCACAAAACCGCAGGATTGCTTCAGGCCCTAATCTGTTTCCAGCAGGGCACACTGAGCCTTTGTTTAATTCCTCTTCCTGGTGGGCAATGAGGGTTACATTTGCCCGTGCAGACACCTAGAGGTAGTTTCTCATTGGTTCTCCCTATTCCTGTTCATCTTGCACAGAAATTGCAAGCAGTGCCAAACAGGAGGTTAAAGGCACTGACTCTCCAAGCGGGGAGACTGTTAGTAAAGCATCTGGAATGGTGAACCCGAGGACCAGGATACGAAAACTGAGATGCATTTTAAATCGTTTCCCAATCACACGGTGGACGATACTCTGGGTTTCCCATGCATGTTTTAGCTGGAGGAAGAATCCCTTGAACCTGGAGAGTTGGGACCCATGGAATGGGTACCATGCAGTATGACTTCAAAGGGTCTGCATTTGCTCACCGAAACTCACCAATGTTATCAGCCTGAAGTGTCCAGCCTTATGTCTCAACCAGCTCTGGGTGTAGATGTGGTCAATCCCGGTTGCATCACATGCCCTGAGTGAATTATTTAAGAATTGCTCTCTATTTCACTGTCTTTGTGTTTTGTTTTTGAAATTTATTTTGAAAGTGCGATTTATCGGATTTTCACTGCTGCGTTTATGCCGCTGTACACACGCTTGATTCTCTTACGGAGACATATATATCCATGGGTTTTAAGATTCTTCCTAGTCAGGTATATTCCTAGGCGTTGAATATGTGGTGTTGGGTCCATTTCGTTGAGCAAGGAGTAGGTCTTGTCTATTACATATTTGGCTTATGGAAAGTTATCTGTGCTAATTTCAGTCTCTGGTTTTATGAAGCACCCCAACGCACCTTTCCCCATAAGCAAGCACTAGTTGGTTTTCTAAATTTGAGACCCTGTTCTGTTTTGTAATTCAGTTCATGTGTAGTCAAGTTTACATTCCGTGTATTAGTGATATCTTATGATGTTTCTTTTTCTGTGTGACGTAGTTCACGTAGAATCACCGTACCTGCATCCACTCACTATGCCGCTACGTGCCTGATGACACAGATTTCATTGCTGAGTGATACTGCATTGCACGTACGTGCCACAACTTCTTTATCCATTTTTTGCTTTCTGGGATATTTACCTGATACTGTAGACGAGCTTCTTGTGAACACAGCCGTCCCAAATATTGGGGTGGCTGTCTGTTTTTGATTTTAATTTCCGTAAGCTATAGGACCATAAGTGGAAGTGCCATAGACTGTGTTGCTTTGTTTCTTATGTGTTTCAGGAAACACCATACACTTCTCCAGGCTGGCTGCTGGCAATTTACATCCTGCCAATCAGCATAACAAGGCTCCCTGTTCTCCATATCCTGTCCTACCTTTCTGGATTTTACACTTTTTTCAGATGGCCCTCTTGCCCGGGGGGCAGTGAGACTTCATTGTAGTGCAGATTTCCTTTACAGGCTTGCTTGGTTGGCCAAAAAGGGCGTATGCGTTTTTTCCTGAATATATTCAGGAAAAAACGCATACGCCCTTTTTGGCCAAGTGCATCATTGTCGACGTTCTGCCTCTTTTCCTATGCTTTCAGGGCAATTCCAGTCTACCCCCTGCAATCGTTTTCCTGAAATTCTGCCCCGCTTTCAAGTCCCCTTCGCAGGCTTACTTCAATATATTTTTGGAGGATAGCTGTCATTTATAACTCTGCAGGTTTGTGAATTACAGTGCCCCTGAGCTCCTTTCTTCAACTCGCTTTCTTGTGAACTGGGCACAAAACCGCAGGATTGCTTCAGGCCCTAATCTGTTTCGGGCAGGGCATGCTGAGCCTTTGGTAAATTCCTCTTCCTGGTGGGAAATGAGCGTTACATTTGCCCGTGCAGACACCTACAGCTAGTCTCTCATTGGTTCTCCCTATTCCTGTTCATCTTGCACAGAAATTGCAAGCTGTGCCAAACAGGAGGTTAAAGGCACTGACTCTCCAAGCAGGGAGACTGTTAGTAAATCATCTGGAATGGTGAACCCGAGGACCAGGATACGAAAACTGAGATGCATTTTAAATCATTTCCCCATAACACGGTGGACCATACTGTGGGTTTCACATGCATGTTTTAGCTGGAGGAAGAATCCCTTGAACCTGAAGAGTTGGGACCCATGGAATAGGTACCATACAGTATGACTTCAAAGGGTCTGCATTTGCTCACCGAAACTCAACAATGCTATCAGCCTGAAGTGTCCAGCCTTATGTCTCAACCAGCTCTGGGTGTAGATGTGTTAAATCCCGGTTGCATCACATGCCCTGAGTGAATTATTTAAGAATTGCTCTCTATTTCACTGTCTTTATGATTTTTTTTTGAAATTTATTTTGATAATGGGATTTATTGGATTTTCACTGCTGCGTTTATGCCGCTGTACACACGCTTGATTCTCTTACGGAGACATATATATCCATGGGTTTTAAGATTCTTCCTAGTCAGGTATATTCCTAGGCGTTGAATATGTGGTGTTGGGTCCATTTCGTTGAGCAAGGAGTAGGTCTTGTCTATTACATATTTGGCTTATGGAAAGTTATCTGTGCTAATTTCAGTCTCTGGTTTTATGAAGCACCCCAACGCACCTTTCCCCATAAGCAAGCACTAGTTGGTTTTCTAAATTTGAGACCCTGTTCTGTTTTGTAATTCAGTTCATGTGTAGTCAAGTTTACATTCCGTGTATTAGTGATATCTTATGATGTTTCTTTTTCTGTGTGACGTAGTTCACGTAGAATCACCGTACCTGCATCCACTCACTATGCCGCTACGGGCCTGATGACACAGATTTCATTGCTGAGTGATATTGCATTGTACGTACGTGCCACAACTTCTTTATCCATATTTTGCTTTCTGGGATATTTACCTGTTACTGTAGACGAGCTTCTTGTGAACACAGCCGTCCCAAATATTGGGGTGGCTGTCTGTTTTTGATTTTAATTTCCGTAAGCTATAGGACCATAAGTGGAAGTGCCATAGACTGTGTTGCTTTGTTTCTTATGTGTTTCAGGAAACACCATACACTTCTCCAGGCTGGCTGCTGGCAATTTACATCCTGCCAATCAGCATAACAAGGCTCCCTGTTCTCCATATCCTGTCCTACCTTTCTGGATTTTACACTTTTTTCAGATGGCCCTCTTGCCCGGGGGGCAGTGAGACTTCATTGTAGTGCAGATTTCCTTTACAGGCTTGCTTGGTTGGCCAAAAAGGGCGTATGCGTTTTTTCCTGAATATATTCAGGAAAAAACGCATACGCCCTTTTTGGCCAAGTGCATCATTGTCGACGTTCTGCCTCTTTTCCTATGCTTTCAGGGCAATTCCAGTCTACCCCCTGCAATCGTTTTCCTGAAATTCTGCCCCGCTTTCAAGTCCCCTTCGCAGGCTTACTTCAATATATTTTTGGAGGATAGCTGTCATTTATAACTCTGCAGGTTTGTGAATTACAGTGCCCCTGAGCTCCTTTCTTCAACTCGCTTTCTTGTGAACTGGGCACAAAACCGCAGGATTGCTTCAGGCCCTAATCTGTTTCGGGCAGGGCATGCTGAGCCTTTGGTAAATTCCTCTTCCTGGTGGGAAATGAGCGTTACATTTGCCCGTGCAGACACCTACAGCTAGTCTCTCATTGGTTCTCCCTATTCCTGTTCATCTTGCACAGAAATTGCAAGCTGTGCCAAACAGGAGGTTAAAGGCACTGACTCTCCAAGCAGGGAGACTGTTAGTAAATCATCTGGAATGGTGAACCCGAGGACCAGGATACGAAAACTGAGATGCATTTTAAATCATTTCCCCATAACACGGTGGACCATACTGTGGGTTTCACATGCATGTTTTAGCTGGAGGAAGAATCCCTTGAACCTGAAAAGTTGGGACCCATGGAATAGGTACCATACAGTATGACTTCAAAGGGTGTGCATTTGCTCACCTAAACTCACCAATGCTATCAGCCTGAAGTGTCCAGCCTTATGTCTCAACCAGCTCTGGGTGTAGATGTGGTCAATCCCGGTTGCATCACATGCCCTGAGTGAATTATTTAAGAATTGCTCTCTATTTCACTGTCTTTGTGTTTTGTTTTCGAAATTTATTTTGATAATGGGATTTATCGGATTTTCACTGCTGCCTTTCGGCCGCTGTACACACCCTTGATTCTCTTACGGAGACATATATATCCATGGGTTTTAAGATTCTTCCTAGTCAGGTATATTCCTAGGCGTTGAATATGTGGTGTTGGGTCCATTTCGTTGAGCAAGGAGTAGGTCTTGTCTATTACATATTGGGCTTATGGAAAGTTATCTGTGCTAATTTCAGTCTCTGGTTTTATGCAGCACCCCAAGGCACCTTTCCCCATAAGCAAGCACTAGTTGGTTTTCTAAATTTGAGACCCTTTTCTATTTTGTAATTCAGTTCATGTGTAGTCAAGTTTACATTCCGTGTATTCGTGATATCTTATGATGTTTCTTTTTCTGTGTGACGTAGTTCACGTAGAATCACCGTACCTGCATCCACTCACTATGCCGCTATGGGCCTGATGACACAGATTTCATTGCTGAGTGATATTGCATTGTACGTACGTGCCACAAGTTCTTTATCCATTTTTTGCTTTCTGGGATATTTACCTGATACTGTAGACGAGCTTCTTGTGAACACAGCCGTCTCAAATATTGGGGTGGCTGTCTGTTTTTGATTTTAATTTCCGTAAGCTATAGGACCATAAGTGGAAGTGCCATAGACTGTGTTGCTTTGTTTCTTTCGTGTTTCAGGAAACACCATACACTTCTCCAGGGTGGCTGCTGGCAATTTACATCCTGCCAATCAGCATAACAAGGCTCCCTGTTCTCCATATCCTGTCCTACCTTTCTGGATTTTACACTTTTTTCAGATGGCCCTTTTGCCAGGGGGGCAGTGAGACTTCATTGTAGTGCAGATTTCATTTACAGGCTTGCTTGGTTGGCCAAAAAGGGCGTATGCGTTTTTTCCTGAATATATTCAGGAAAAAACGCATACGCCCTTTTTGGCCAAGTGCATCATTGTCGACGTTCTGCCTCTTTTCCTATGCTTTCAGGGCAATTCCAGTCTACCCACTGCAATCGTTTTCCTGAAATTCTGCCCCGCTTTCAACTCCCCTTCGCAGGCTTACTTCAATATATTTTTGGAGGATAGCTGTCATTTATAACTCTGCAGGTTTGTGAATTACAGTGCCCCTGAGCTCCTTTCTTCAACTCGCTTTCTTGTGAGCTGGGCACAAAACCGCAGGATTGCTTCAGGCCCTAATCTGTTTCCGGCAGGGCACGCTGAGCCTTTGGTTAATTCCTCTTCCTGGTGGGCAATGAGCGTTACATTTGCCCGTGCAGACACCTACAGCTAGTCTCTCATTGGTTCTCCCTATTCCTGTTCATTTTGCACAGAAATTGCAAGCTGTGCCAAAGAGGAGGTTAAAGGAACTGACTCTCCAAGCGGGGAGAGTGTTAGTAAAGCATCTGGAATGGTGAACCCGAGGACCAGGATACGAAAACTGAGATACATTTTAAATCATTTCCCAATCACATGGTGGACGATACTCTTGGTTTCCCATGCATGTTTTAGCTGGAGGAAGAATCCCTTGAACCTGGAGAGTTGGGACCCATGGAATGGGTACCATGCAGTATGACTTCAAAGGGTCTGCATTTGCTCACCGAAACTCACCAATGCTATCAGCCTGAAGTGTCCAGCCTTATGTCTCAACCAGCTCTGGGTGTAGATGTGTTAAATCCCGGTTGCATCACATGCCCTGAGTGAATTATTTAAGAATTGCTCTCTATTTCACTGTCTTTATGATTTTTTTTTGAAATTTATTTTGATAATGGGATTTATCGGATTTTCACTGCTGCGTTTATGCCGCTGTACACACGCTTGATTCTCTTACGGAGACATATATATCCATGGGTTTTAAGATTCTTCCTAGTCAGGTATATTCCTAGGCGTTGAATATGTGGTGTTGGGTCCATTTCGTTGAGCAAGGAGTAGGTCTTGTCTATTACATATTTGGCTTATGGAAAGTTATCTGTGCTAATTTCAGTCTCTGGTTTTATGAAGCACCCCAACGCACCTTTCCCCATAAGCAAGCACTAGTTGGTTTTCTAAATTTGAGACCCTGTTCTGTTTTGTAATTCAGTTCATGTGTAGTCAAGTTTACATTCCGTGTATTAGTGATATCTTATGATGTTTCTTTTTCTGTGTGACGTAGTTCACGTAGAATCACCGTACCTGCATCCACTCACTATGCCGCTACGGGCCTGATGACACAGATTTCATTGCTGAGTGATATTGCATTGTACGTACGTGCCACAACTTCTTTATCCATATTTTGCTTTCTGGGATATTTACCTGTTACTGTAGACGAGCTTCTTGTGAACACAGCCGTCCCAAATATTGGGGTGGCTGTCTGTTTTTGATTTTAATTTCCGTAAGCTATAGGACCATAAGTGGAAGTGCCATAGACTGTGTTGCTTTGTTTCTTATGTGTTTCAGGAAACACCATACACTTCTCCAGGCTGGCTGCTGGCAATTTACATCCTGCCAATCAGCATAACAAGGCTCCCTGTTCTCCATATCCTGTCCTACCTTTCTGGATTTTACACTTTTTTCAGATGGCCCTCTTGCCCGGGGGGCAGTGAGACTTCATTGTAGTGCAGATTTCCTTTACAGGCTTGCTTGGTTGGCCAAAAAGGGCGTATGCGTTTTTTCCTGAATATATTCAGGAAAAAACGCATACGCCCTTTTTGGCCAAGTGCATCATTGTCGACGTTCTGCCTCTTTTCCTATGCTTTCAGGGCAATTCCAGTCTACCCCCTGCAATCGTTTTCCTGAAATTCTGCCCCGCTTTCAAGTCCCCTTCGCAGGCTTACTTCAATATATTTTTGGAGGATAGCTGTCATTTATAACTCTGCAGGTTTGTGAATTACAGTGCCCCTGAGCTCCTTTCTTCAACTCGCTTTCTTGTGAACTGGGCACAAAACCGCAGGATTGCTTCAGGCCCTAATCTGTTTCGGGCAGGGCATGCTGAGCCTTTGGTAAATTCCTCTTCCTGGTGGGAAATGAGCGTTACATTTGCCCGTGCAGACACCTACAGCTAGTCTCTCATTGGTTCTCCCTATTCCTGTTCATCTTGCACAGAAATTGCAAGCTGTGCCAAACAGGAGGTTAAAGGCACTGACTCTCCAAGCAGGGAGACTGTTAGTAAATCATCTGGAATGGTGAACCCGAGGACCAGGATACGAAAACTGAGATGCATTTTAAATCATTTCCCCATAACACGGTGGACCATACTGTGGGTTTCACATGCATGTTTTAGCTGGAGGAAGAATCCCTTGAACCTGAAGAGTTGGGACCCATGGAATAGGTACCATACCGTATGACTTCAAAGGGTCTGCATTTGCTCACCGAAACTCAACAATGCTATCAGCCTGAAGTGTCCAGCCTTATGTCTCAACCAGCTCTGGGTGTAGATGTGTTAAATCCCGGTTGCATCACATGCCCTGAGTGAATTATTTAAGAATTGCTCTCTATTTCACTGTCTTTATGATTTTTTTTTGAAATTTATTTTGATAATGGGATTTATCGGATTTTCACTGCTGCGTTTATGCCGCTGTACACACGCTTGATTCTCTTACGGAGACATATATATCCATGGGTTTTAAGATTCTTCCTAGTCAGGTATATTCCTAGGCGTTGAATATGTGGTGTTGGGTCCATTTCGTTGAGCAAGGAGTAGGTCTTGTCTATTACATATTTGGCTTATGGAAAGTTATCTGTGCTAATTTCAGTCTCTGGTTTTATGAAGCACCCCAACGCACCTTTCCCCATAAGCAAGCACTAGTTGGTTTTCTAAATTTGAGACCCTGTTCTGTTTTGTAATTCAGTTCATGTGTAGTCAAGTTTACATTCCGTGTATTAGTGATATCTTATGATGTTTCTTTTTCTGTGTGACGTAGTTCACGTAGAATCACCGTACCTGCATCCACTCACTATGCCGCTACGGGCCTGATGACACAGATTTCATTGCTGAGTGATATTGCATTGTACGTACGTGCCACAACTTCTTTATCCATATTTTGCTTTCTGGGATATTTACCTGTTACTGTAGACGAGCTTCTTGTGAACACAGCCGTCCCAAATATTGGGGTGGCTGTCTGTTTTTGATTTTAATTTCCGTAAGCTATAGGACCATAAGTGGAAGTGCCATAGACTGTGTTGCTTTGTTTCTTATGTGTTTCAGGAAACACCATACACTTCTCCAGGCTGGCTGCTGGCAATTTACATCCTGCCAATCAGCATAACAAGGCTCCCTGTTCTCCATATCCTGTCCTACCTTTCTGGATTTTACACTTTTTTCAGATGGCCCTCTTGCCCGGGGGGCAGTGAGACTTCATTGTAGTGCAGATTTCCTTTACAGGCTTGCTTGGTTGGCCAAAAAGGGCGTATGCGTTTTTTCCTGAATATATTCAGGAAAAAACGCATACGCCCTTTTTGGCCAAGTGCATCATTGTCGACGTTCTGCCTCTTTTCCTATGCTTTCAGGGCAATTCCAGTCTACCCCCTGCAATCGTTTTCCTGAAATTCTGCCCCGCTTTCAAGTCCCCTTCGCAGGCTTACTTCAATATATTTTTGGAGGATAGCTGTCATTTATAACTCTGCAGGTTTGTGAATTACAGTGCCCCTGAGCTCCTTTCTTCAACTCGCTTTCTTGTGAACTGGGCACAAAACCGCAGGATTGCTTCAGACCCTAATCTGTTTCGGGCAGGGCATGCTGAGCCTTTGGTAAATTCCTCTTCCTGGTGGGAAATGAGCGTTACATTTGCCCGTGCAGACACCTACAGCTAGTCTCTCATTGGTTCTCCCTATTCCTGTTCATCTTGCACAGAAATTGCAAGCTGTGCCAAACAGGAGGTTAAAGGCACTGACTCTCCAAGCAGGGAGACTGTTAGTAAATCATCTGGAATGGTGAACCCGAGGACCAGGATACGAAAACTGAGATGCATTTTAAATCATTTCTCCATAACACGGTGGACCATACTGTGGGTTTCACATGCATGTTTTAGCTGGAGGAAGAATCCCTTGAACCTGAAGAGTTGGGACCCATGGAATAGGTACCATACAGTATGACTTCAAAGGGTGTGCATTTGCTCACCTAAACTCACCAATGCTATCAGCCTGAAGTGTCCAGCCTTATGTCTCAACCAGCTCTGGGTGTAGATGTGGTCAATCCCGGTTGCATCACATGCCCTGAGTGAATTATTTAAGAATTGCTCTCTATTTCACTGTCTTTGTGTTTTGTTTTCGAAATTTATTTTGATAATGGGATTTATCGGATTTTCACTGCTGCCTTTCGGCCGCTGTACACACCCTTGATTCTCTTACGGAGACATATATATCCATGGGTTTTAAGATTCTTCCTAGTCAGGTATATTCCTAGGCGTTGAATATGTGGTGTTGGGTCCATTTCGTTGAGCAATGAGTAGGTCTTGTCTATTACATATTGGGCTTATGGAAAGTTATCTGTGCTAATTTCAGTCTCTGGTTTTATGCAGCACCCCAAGGCACCTTTCCCCATAAGCAAGCACTAGTTGGTTTTCTAAATTTGAGACCCTTTTCTATTTTGTAATTCAGTTCATGTGTAGTCAAGTTTACATTCCGTGTATTCGTGATATCTTATGATGTTTCTTTTTCTGTGTGACGTAGTTCACGTAGAATCACCGTACCTGCATCCACTCACTATGCCGCTATGGGCCTGATGACACAGATTTCATTGCTGAGTGATATTGCATTGTACGTACGTGCCACAAGTTCTTTATCCATTTTTTGCTTTCTGGGATATTTACCTGATACTGTAGACGAGCTTCTTGTGAACACAGCCGTCTCAAATATTGGGGTGGCTGTCTGTTTTTGATTTTAATTTCCGTAAGCTATAGGACCATAAGTGGAAGTGCCATAGACTGTGTTGGTTTGTTTCTTTCGTGTTTCAGGAAACACCATACACTTCTCCAGGGTGGCTGCTGGCAATTTACATCCTGCCAATCAGCATAACAAGGCTCCCTGTTCTCCATATCCTGTCCTACCTTTCTGGATTTTACACTTTTTTCAGATGGCCCTTTTGCCAGGGGGGCAGTGAGACTTCATTGTAGTGCAGATTTCATTTACAGGCTTGCTTGGTTGGCCAAAAAGGGCGTATGCGTTTTTTCCTGAATATATTCAGGAAAAAACGCATACGCCCTTTTTGGCCAAGTGCATCATTGTCGACGTTCTGCCTCTTTTCCTATGCTTTCAGGGCAATTCCAGTCTACCCCCTGCAATCGTTTTCCTGAAATTCTGCCCCGCTTTCAACTCCCCTTCGCAGGCTTACTTCAATATATTTTTGGAGGATAGCTGTCATTTATAACTCTGCAGGTTTGTGAATTACAGTGCCCCTGAGCTCCTTTCTTCAACTCGCTTTCTTGTGAGCTGGGCACAAAACCGCAGGATTGCTTCAGGCCCTAATCTGTTTCCGGCAGGGCACGCTGAGCCTTTGGTTAATTCCTCTTCCTGGTGGGCAATGAGCGTTACATTTGCCCGTGCAGACACCTACAGCTAGTCTCTCATTGGTTCTCCCTATTCCTGTTCATTTTGCACAGAAATTGCAAGCTGTGCCAAAGAGGAGGTTAAAGGAACTGACTCTCCAAGCGGGGAGAGTGTTAGTAAAGCATCTGGAATGGTGAACCCGAGGACCAGGATACGAAAACTGAGATGCATTTTAAATCATTTCCCAATCACATGGTGGACGATACTCTTGGTTTCCCATGCATGTTTTAGCTGGAGGAAGAATCCCTTGAACCTGGAGAGTTGGGACCCATGGAATGGGTACCATGCAGTATGACTTCAAAGGGTCTGCATTTGCTCACCGAAACTCACCAATGCTATCAGCCTGAAGTGTCCAGCCTTATGTCTCAACCAGCTCTGGGTGTAGATGTGTTAAATCCCGGTTGCATCACATGCCCTGAGTGAATTATTTAAGAATTGCTCTCTATTTCACTGTCTTTATGATTTTTTTTTGAAATTTATTTTGATAATGGGATTTATCGGATTTTCACTGCTGCGTTTATGCCGCTGTACACACGCTTGATTCTCTTACGGAGACATATATATCCATGGGTTTTAAGATTCTTCCTAGTCAGGTATATTCCTAGGCGTTGAATATGTGGTGTTGGGTCCATTTCGTTGAGCAAGGAGTAGGTCTTGTCTATTACATATTTGGCTTATGGAAAGTTATCTGTGCTAATTTCAGTCTCTGGTTTTATGAAGCACCCCAACGCACCTTTCCCCATAAGCAAGCACTAGTTGGTTTTCTAAATTTGAGACCCTGTTCTGTTTTGTAATTCAGTTCATGTGTAGTCAAGTTTACATTCCGTGTATTAGTGATATCTTATGATGTTTCTTTTTCTGTGTGACGTAGTTCACGTAGAATCACCGTACCTGCATCCACTCACTATGCCGCTACGGGCCTGATGACACAGATTTCATTGCTGAGTGATATTGCATTGTACGTACGTGCCACAACTTCTTTATCCATATTTTGCTTTCTGGGATATTTACCTGTTACTGTAGACGAGCTTCTTGTGAACACAGCCGTCCCAAATATTGGGGTGGCTGTCTGTTTTTGATTTTAATTTCCGTAAGCTATAGGACCATAAGTGGAAGTGCCATAGACTGTGTTGCTTTGTTTCTTATGTGTTTCAGGAAACACCATACACTTCTCCAGGCTGGCTGCTGGCAATTTACATCCTGCCAATCAGCATAACAAGGCTCCCTGTTCTCCATATCCTGTCCTACCTTTCTGGATTTTACACTTTTTTCAGATGGCCCTCTTGCCCGGGGGGCAGTGAGACTTCATTGTAGTGCAGATTTCCTTTACAGGCTTGCTTGGTTGGCCAAAAAGGGCGTATGCGTTTTTTCCTGAATATATTCAGGAAAAAACGCATACGCCCTTTTTGGCCAAGTGCATCATTGTCGACGTTCTGCCTCTTTTCCTATGCTTTCAGGGCAATTCCAGTCTACCCCCTGCAATCGTTTTCCTGAAATTCTGCCCCGCTTTCAAGTCCCCTTCGCAGGCTTACTTCAATATATTTTTGGAGGATAGCTGTCATTTATAACTCTGCAGGTTTGTGAATTACAGTGCCCCTGAGCTCCTTTCTTCAACTCGCTTTCTTGTGAACTGGGCACAAAACCGCAGGATTGCTTCAGGCCCTAATCTGTTTCGGGCAGGGCATGCTGAGCCTTTGGTAAATTCCTCTTCCTGGTGGGAAATGAGCGTTACATTTGCCCGTGCAGACACCTACAGCTAGTCTCTCATTGGTTCTCCCTATTCCTGTTCATCTTGCACAGAAATTGCAAGCTGTGCCAAACAGGAGGTTAAAGGCACTGACTCTCCAAGCAGGGAGACTGTTAGTAAATCATCTGGAATGGTGAACCCGAGGACCAGGATACGAAAACTGAGATGCATTTTAAATCATTTCCCCATAACACGGTGGACCATACTGTGGGTTTCACATGCATGTTTTAGCTGGAGGAAGAATCCCTTGAACCTGAAGAGTTGGGACCCATGGAATAGGTACCATACAGTATGACTTCAAAGGGTGTGCATTTGCTCACCTAAACTCACCAATGCTATCAGCCTGAAGTGTCCAGCCTTATGTCTCAACCAGCTCTGGGTGTAGATGTGGTCAATCCCGGTTGCATCACATGCCCTGAGTGAATTATTTAAGAATTGCTCTCTATTTCACTGTCTTTGTGTTTTGTTTTCGAAATTTATTTTGATAATGGGATTTATCGGATTTTCACTGCTGCCTTTCGGCCGCTGTACACACCCTTGATTCTCTTACGGAGACATATATATCCATGGGTTTTAAGATTCTTCCTAGTCAGGTATATTCCTAGGCGTTGAATATGTGGTGTTGGGTCCATTTCGTTGAGCAAGGAGTAGGTCTTGTCTATTACATATTGGGCTTATGGAAAGTTATCTGTGCTAATTTCAGTCTCTGGTTTTATGCAGCACCCCAAGGCACCTTTCCCCATAAGCAAGCACTAGTTGGTTTTCTAAATTTGAGACCCTTTTCTATTTTGTAATTCAGTTCATGTGTAGTCAAGTTTACATTCCGTGTATTCGTGATATCTTATGATGTTTCTTTTTCTGTGTGACGTAGTTCACGTAGAATCACCGTACCTGCATCCACTCACTATGCCGCTATGGGCCTGATGACACAGATTTCATTGCTGAGTGATATTGCATTGTACGTACGTGCCACAAGTTCTTTATCCATTTTTTGCTTTCTGGGATATTTACCTGATACTGTAGACGAGCTTCTTGTGAACACAGCCGTCTCAAATATTGGGGTGGCTGTCTGTTTTTGATTTTAATTTCCGTAAGCTATAGGACCATAAGTGGAAGTGCCATAGGCTGTGTTGCTTTGTTTCTTTCGTGTTTCAGGAAACACCATACACTTCTCCAGGGTGGCTGCTGGCAATTTACATCCTGCCAATCAGCATAACAAGGCTCCCTGTTCTCCATATCCTGTCCTACCTTTCTGGATTTTACACTTTTTTCAGATGGCCCTTTTGCCAGGGGGGCAGTGAGACTTCATTGTAGTGCAGATTTCATTTACAGGCTTGCTTGGTTGGCCAAAAAGGGCGTATGCGTTTTTTCCTGAATATATTCAGGAAAAAACGCATACGCCCTTTTTGGCCAAGTGCATCATTGTCGACGTTCTGCCTCTTTTCCTATGCTTTCAGGGCAATTCCAGTCTACCCCCTGCAATCGTTTTCCTGAAATTCTGCCCCGCTTTCAAGTCCCCTTCGCAGGCTTACTTCAATATATTTTTGGAGGAAAGCTGTCATTTATAACTCTGCAGGTTTGTGAATTACAGTGCCCCTGAGCTCCTTTCTTCAACTCGCTTTCTTGTGAGCTGGGCACAAAACCGCAGGATTGCTTCAGGCCCTAATCTGTTTCCAGCAGGGCACACTGAGCCTTTGTTTAATTCCTCTTCCTGGTGGGCAATGAGCGTTACATTTGCCCGTGCAGACACCTACAGCTAGTCTCTCATTGGTTCTCCCTATTCCTGTTCATTTTGCACAGAAATTGCAAGCTGTGCCAAAGAGGAGGTTAAAGGCACTGACTCTCCAAGCGGGGAGAGTGTTAGTAAAGCATCTGGAATGGTGAACCCGAGGACCAGGATACGAAAACTGAGATGCATTTTAAATCATTTCCCAATCACATGGTGGACGATACTCTTGGTTTCCCATGCATGTTTTAGCTGGAGGAAGAATCCCTTGAACCTGGAGAGTTGGGACCCATGGAATGGGTACCATGCAGTATGACTTCAAAGGGTCTGCATTTGCTCATCGAAACTCACCAATGCTATCAGCCTGAAGTGTCCAGCCTTATGTCTCAACCAGCTCTGGGTGTAGATGTGTTAAATCCCGGTTGCATCACATGCCCTGAGTGAATTATTTAAGAATTGCTCTCTATTTCACTGTCTTTATGATTTTTTTTTGAAATTTATTTTGATAATGGGATTTATCGGATTTTCACTGCTGCGTTTATGCCGCTGTACACACGCTTGATTCTCTTACGGAGACATATATATCCATGGGTTTTAAGATTCTTCCTAGTCAGGTATATTCCTAGGCGTTGAATATGTGGTGTTGGGTCCATTTCGTTGAGCAAGGAGTAGGTCTTCTCTATTACATATTTGGCTTATGGAAAGTTATCTGTGCTAATTTCAGTCTCTGGTTTTATGAAGCACCCCAACGCACCTTTCCCCATAAGCAAGCACTAGTTGGTTTTCTAAATTTGAGACCCTGTTCTGTTTTGTAATTCAGTTCATGTGTAGTCAAGTTTACATTCCGTGTATTAGTGATATCTTATGATGTTTCTTTTTCTGTGTGACGTAGTTCACGTAGAATCACCGTACCTGCATCCACTCACTATGCCGCTACGGGCCTGATGACACAGATTTCATTGCTGAGTGATATTGCATTGTACGTACGTGCCACAACTTCTTTATCCATATTTTGCTTTCTGGGATATTTACCTGTTACTGTAGACGAGCTTCTTGTGAACACAGCCGTCCCAAATATTGGGGTGGCTGTCTGTTTTTGATTTTAATTTCCGTAAGCTATAGGACCATAAGTGGAAGTTCCATAGACTGTGTTGCTTTGTTTCTTATGTGTTTCAGGAAACACCATACACTTCTCCAGGCTGGCTGCTGGCAATTTACATCCTGCCAATCAGCATAACAAGGCTCCCTGTTCTCCATATCCTGTCCTACCTTTCTGGATTTTACACTTTTTTCAGATGGCCCTCTTGCCCGGGGGGCAGTGAGACTTCATTGTAGTGCAGATTTCCTTTACAGGCTTGCTTGGTTGGCCAAAAAGGGCGTATGCGTTTTTTCCTGAATATATTCAGGAAAAAACGCATACGCCCTTTTTGGCCAAGTGCATCATTGTCGACGTTCTGCCTCTTTTCCTATGCTTTCAGGGCAATTCCAGTCTACCCCCTGCAATCGTTTTCCTGAAATTCTGCCCCGCTTTCAAGTCCCCTTCGCAGGCTTACTTCAATATATTTTTGGAGGATAGCTGTCATTTATAACTCTGCAGGTTTGTGAATTACAGTGCCCCTGAGCTCCTTTCTTCAACTCGCTTTCTTGTGAACTGGGCACAAAACCGCAGGATTGCTTCAGGCCCTAATCTGTTTCGGGCAGGGCATGCTGAGCCTTTGGTAAATTCCTCTTCCTGGTGGGAAATGAGCGTTACATTTGCCCGTGCAGACACCTACAGCTAGTCTCTCATTGGTTCTCCCTATTCCTGTTCATCTTGCACAGAAATTGCAAGCTGTGCCAAACAGGAGGTTAAAGGCACTGACTCTCCAAGCAGGGAGACTGTTAGTAAATCATCTGGAATGGTGAACCCGAGGACCAGGATACGAAAACTGAGATGCATTTTAAATCATTTCCCCATAACACGGTGGACCATACTGTGGGTTTCACATGCATGTTTTAGCTGGAGGAAGAATCCCTTGAACCTGAAGAGTTGGGACCCATGGAATAGGTACCATACAGTATGACTTCAAAGGGTGTGCATTTGCTCACCTAAACTCACCAATGCTATCAGCCTAAAGTGTCCAGCCTTATGTCTCAACCAGCTCTGGGTGTAGATGTGGTCAATCCCGGTTGCATCACATGCCCTGAGTGAATTATTTAAGAATTGCTCTCTATTTCACTGTCTTTGTGTTTTGTTTTCGAAATTTATTTTGATAATGGGATTTATCGGATTTTCACTGCTGCCTTTCGGCCGCTGTACACACCCTTGATTCTCTTACGGAGACATATATATCCATGGGTTTTAAGATTCTTCCTAGTCAGGTATATTCCTAGGCGTTGAATATGTGGTTTTGGGTCCATTTCGTTGAGCAAGGAGTAGGTCTTGTCTATTACATATTTGGCTTATGGAAAGTTATCTGTGCTAATTTCAGTCTCTGGTTTTATGCAGCACCCCAAGGCACCTTTCCCCATAAGCAAGCACTAGTTGGTTTTCTAAATTTGAGACCCTTTTCTATTTTGTAATTCAGTTCATGTGTAGTCAAGTTTACATTCCGTGTATTCGTGATATCTTATGATGTTTCTTTTTCTGTGTGACGTAGTTCACGTAGAATCACCGTACCTGCATCCACTCACTATGCCGCTATGGGCCTGATGACACAGATTTCATTGCTGAGTGATATTGCATTGTACGTACGTGCCACAAGTTCTTTATCCATTTTTTGCTTTCTGGGATATTTACCTGATACTGTAGACGAGCTTCTTGTGAACACAGCCGTCTCAAATATTGGGGTGGCTGTCTGTTTTTGATTTTAATTACCGTAAGCTATAGGACTATAAGTGGAAGTGCCATAGGCTGTGTTGCTTTGTTTCTTTCGTGTTTCAGGAAACACCATACACTTCTCCAGGGTGGCTGCTGGCAATTTACATCCTGCCAATCAGCATAACAAGGCTCCCTGTTCTCCATATCCTGTCCTACCTTTCTGGATTTTACACTTTTTTCAGATGGCCCTTTTGCCAGGGGGGCAGTGAGACTTCTTTGTAGTGCAGATTTCATTTACAGGCTTGCTTGGTTGGGCAAAAAGGGCGTATGCGTTTTTTCCTGAATATATTCAGGAAAAAACGCATACGCCCTTTTTGGCCAAGTGCATCATTGTCGACGTTCTGCCTCTTTTCCTATGCTTTCAGGGCAATTCCAGTCTACCCCCTGCAATCGTTTTCCTGAAATTCTGCCCCGCTTTCAAGTCCCCTTCGCAGGCTTACTTCAATATATTTTTGGAGGAAAGCTGTCATTTATAACTCTGCAGGTTTGTGAATTACAGTGCCCCTGAGCTCCTTTCTTCAACTCGCTTTCTTGTGAGCTGGGCACAAAACCGCAGGATTGCTTCAGGCCCTAATCTGTTTCCAGCAGGGCACACTGAGCCTTTGTTTAATTCCTCTTCCTGGTGGGCAATGAGCGTTACATTTGCCCGTGCAGACACCTACAGCTAGTCTCTCATTGGTTCTCCCTATTCCTGTTCATTTTGCACAGAAATTGCAAGCTGTGCCAAAGAGGAGGTTAAAGGCACTGACTCTCCAAGCGGGGAGAGTGTTAGTAAAGCATCTGGAATGGTGAACCCGAGGACCAGGATACGAAAACTGAGATGCATTTTAAATCATTTCCCAATCACATGGTGGACGATACTCTTGGTTTCCCATGCATGTTTTAGCTGGAGGAAGAATCCCTTGAACCTGGAGAGTTGGGACCCATGGAATGGGTACCATGCAGTATGACTTCAAAGGGTCTGCATTTGCTCACCGAAACTCACCAATGCTATCAGCCTGAAGTGTCCAGCCTTATGTCTCAACCAGCTCTGGGTGTAGATGTGTTAAATCCCGGTTGCATCACATGCCCTGAGTGAATTATTTAAGAATTGCTCTCTATTTCACTGTCTTTATGATTTTTTTTTGAAATTTATTTTGATAATGGGATTTATCGGATTTTCACTGCTGCGTTTATGCCGCTGTACACACGCTTGATTCTCTTACGGAGACATATATATCCATGGGTTTTAAGATTCTTCCTAGTCAGGTATATTCCTAGGCGTTGAATATGTGGTGTTGGGTCCATTTCGTTGAGCAAGGAGTAGGTCTTGTCTATTACATATTTGGCTTATGGAAAGTTATCTGTGCTAATTTCAGTCTCTGGTTTTATGAAGCACCCCAACGCACCTTTCCCCATAAGCAAGCACTAGTTGGTTTTCTAAATTTGAGACCCTGTTCTGTTTTGTAATTCAGTTCATGTGTAGTCAAGTTTACATTCCGTGTATTAGTGATATCTTATGATGTTTCTTTTTCTGTGTGACGTAGTTCACGTAGAATCACCGTACCTGCATCCACTCACTATGCCGCTACGGGCCTGATGACACAGATTTCATTGCTGAGTGATATTGCATTGTACGTACGTGCCACAACTTCTTTATCCATATTTTGCTTTCTGGGATATTTACCTGTTACTGTAGACGAGCTTCTTGTGAACACAGCCGTCCCAAATATTGGGGTGGCTGTCTGTTTTTGATTTTAATTTCCGTAAGCTATAGGACCATAAGTGGAAGTGCCATAGACTGTGTTGCTTTGTTTCTTATGTGTTTCAGGAAACACCATACACTTCTCCAGGCTGGCTGCTGGCAATTTACATCCTGCCAATCAGCATAACAAGGCTCCCTGTTCTCCATATCCTGTCCTACCTTTCTGGATTTTACACTTTTTTCAGATGGCCCTCTTGCCCGGGGGGCAGTGAGACTTCATTGTAGTGCAGATTTCCTTTACAGGCTTGCTTGGTTGGCCAAAAAGGGCGTATGCGTTTTTTCCTGAATATATTCAGGAAAAAACGCATACGCCCTTTTTGGCCAAGTGCATCATTGTCGACGTTCTGCCTCTTTTCCTATGCTTTCAGGGCAATTCCAGTCTACCCCCTGCAATCGTTTTCCTGAAATTCTGCCCCGCTTTCAAGTCCCCTTCGCAGGCTTACTTCAATATATTTTTGGAGGATAGCTGTCATTTATAACTCTGCAGGTTTGTGAATTACAGTGCCCCTGAGCTCCTTTCTTCAACTCGCTTTCTTGTGAACTGGGCACAAAACCGCAGGATTGCTTCAGGCCCTAATCTGTTTCGGGCAGGGCATGCTGAGCCTTTGGTAAATTCCTCTTCCTGGTGGGAAATGAGCGTTACATTTGCCCGTGCAGACACCTACAGCTAGTCTCTCATTGGTTCTCCCTATTCCTGTTCATCTTGCACAGAAATTGCAAGCTGTGCCAAACAGGAGGTTAAAGGCACTGACTCTCCAAGCAGGGAGACTGTTAGTAAATCATCTGGAATGGTGATCCCGAGGACCAGGATACGAAAACTGAGATGCATTTTAAATCATTTCCACATAACACGGTGGACCATACTGTGGGTTTCACATGCATGTTTTAGCTGGAGGAAGAATTCCTTGAACCTGAAGAGTTGGGACCCATGGAATAGGTACCATACAGTATGACTTCAAAGGGTGTGCATTTGCTCACCTAAACTCACCAATGCTATCAGCCTGAAGTGTCCAGCCTTATGTCTCAACCAGCTCTGGGTGTAGATGTGGTCAATCCCGGTTGCATCACATGCCCTGAGTGAATTATTTAAGAATTGCTCTCTATTTCACTGTCTTTGTGTTTTGTTTTCGAAATTTATTTTGATAATGGGATTTATCGGATTTTCACTGCTGCCTTTCGGCCGCTGTACACACCCTTGATTCTCTTACGGAGACATATATATCCATGGGTTTTAAGATTCTTCCTAGTCAGGTATATTCCTAGGCGTTGAATATGTGGTGTTAGGTCCATTTCGTTGAGCAAGGAGTAGGTCTTGTCTATTACATATTGGGCTTATGGAAAGTTATCTGTGCTAATTTCAGTCTCTGGTTTTATGCAGCACCCCAAGGCACCTTTCCCCATAAGCAAGCACTAGTTGGTTTTCTAAATTTGAGGCCCTGTTCTGTTTTGTAATTCAGTTCATGTGTAGTCAAGTTTACATTCCGTGTATTCGTGATATCTTATGATGTTTCTTTTTCTGTGTGACGTAGTTCACGTAGAATCACCGTACCTGCATCCACTCACTATGCCGCTATGGGCCTGATGACACAGATTTCATTGCTGAGTGATATTGCATTGTACGTACGTGCCACAAGTTCTTTATCCATTTTTTGCTTTCTGGGATATTTACCTGATACTGTAGACGAGCTTCTTGTGAACACAGCCGTCTCAAATATTGGGGTGGCTGTCTGTTTTTGATTTTAATTTCCGTAAGCTATAGGACCATAAGTGGAAGTGCCATAGGCTGTGTTGCTTTGTTTCTTTCGTGTTTCAGGAAACACCATACACTTCTCCAGGGTGGCTGCTGGCAATTTACATCCTGCCAATCAGCATAACAAGGCTCCCTGTTCTCCATATCCTGTCCTACCTTTCTGGATTTTACACTTTTTTCAGATGGACCTTTTGCCAGGGGGGCAGTGAGACTTCATTGTAGTGCAGATTTCATTTACAGGCTTGCTTGGTTGGCCAAAAAGGGCGTATGCGTTTTTTCCTGAATATATTCAGGAAAAAACGCATACGCCCTTTTTGGCCAAGTGCATCATTGTCGACGTTCTGCCTCTTTTCCTATGCTTTCAGGGCAATTCCAGTCTACCCCCTGCAATCGTTTTCCTGAAATTCTGCCCCGCTTTCAAGTCCCCTTCGCAGGCTTACTTCAATATATTTTTGGAGGAAAGCTGTCATTTATAACTCTGCAGGTTTGTGAATTACAGTGCCCCTGAGCTCCTTTCCTCAACTCGCTTTCTTGTGAGCTGGGCACAAAACCGCAGGATTGCTTCAGGCCCTAATCTGTTTCCAGCAGGGCACACTGAGCCTTTGTTTAATTCCTCTTCCTGGTGGGCAATGAGCGTTACATTTGCCCGTGCAGACACCTACAGCTAGTCTCTCATTGGTTCTCCCTATTCCTGTTCATTTTGCACAGAAATTGCAAGCTGTGCCAAAGAGGAGGTTAAAGGCACTGACTCTCCAAGCGGGGAGAGTGTTAGTAAAGCATCTGGAATGGTGAACCCGAGGACCAGGATACGAAAACTGAGATGCATTTTAAATCATTTCCCAATCACATGGTGGACGATACTCTTGGTTTCCCATGCATGTTTTAGCTGGAGGAAGAATCCCTTGAACCTGGAGAGTTGGGACCCATGGAATGGGTACCATGCAGTATGACTTCAAAGGGTCTGCATTTGCTCACCGAAACTCACCAATGCTATCAGCCTGAAGTGTCCAGCCTTATGTCTCAACCAGCTCTGGGTGTAGATGTGTTAAATCCCGGTTGCATCACATGCCCTGAGTGAATTATTTAAGAATTGCTCTCTATTTCACTGTCTTTATGATTTTTTTTTGAAATTTATTTTGATAATGGGATTTATCGGATTTTCACTGCTGCGTTTATGCCGCTGTACACACGCTTGATTCTCTTACGGAGACATATATATCCATGGGTTTTAAGATTCTTCCTAGTCAGGTATATTCCTAGGCGTTGAATATGTGGTGTTGGGTCCATTTCGTTGAGCAAGGAGTAGGTCTTGTCTATTACATATTTGGCTTATGGAAAGTTATCTGTGCTAATTTCAGTCTCTGGTTTTATGAAGCACCCCAACGCACCTTTCCCCATAAGCAAGCACTAGTTGGTTTTCTAAATTTGAGACCCTGTTCTGTTTTGTAATTCAGTTCATGTGTAGTCAAGTTTACATTCCGTGTATTAGTGATATCTTATGATGTTTCTTTTTCTGTGTGATGTAGTTCACGTAGAATCACCGTACCTGCATCCACTCACTATGCCGCTACGGGCCTGATGACACAGATTTCATTGCTGAGTGATATTGCATTGTACGTACGTGCCACAACTTCTTTATCCATATTTTGCTTTCTGGGATATTTACCTGTTACTGTAGACGAGCTTCTTGTGAACACAGCCGTCCCAAATATTGGGGTGGCTGTCTGTTTTTGATTTTAATTTCCGTAAGCTATAGGACCATAAGTGGAAGTGCCATAGACTGTGTTGCTTTGTTTCTTATGTGTTTCAGGAAACACCATACACTTCTCCAGGCTGGCTGCTGGCAATTTACATCCTGCCAATCATCATAACAAGGCTCCCTGTTCTCCATATCCTGTCCTACCTTTCTGGATTTTACACTTTTTTCAGATGGCCCTCTTGCCCGGGGGGCAGTGAGACTTCATTGTAGTGCAGATTTCCTTTACAGGCTTGCTTGGTTGGCCAAAAAGTGCGTATGCGTTTTTTCCTGAATATATTCAGGAAAAAACGCATACGCCCTTTTTGGCCAAGTGCATCATTGTCGACGTTCTGCCTCTTTTCCTATGCTTTCAGGGCAATTCCAGTCTACCCCCTGCAATCGTTTTCCTGAAATTCTGCCCCGCTTTCAAGTCCCCTTCGCAGGCTTACTTCAATATATTTTTGGAGGAAAGCTGTCATTTATAACTCTGCAGGTTTGTGAATTACAGTGCCCCTGAGCTCCTTTCTTCAACTCGCTTTCTTGTGAACTGGGCACAAAACCGCAGGATTGCTTCAGGCCCTAATCTGTTTCGGGCAGGGCATGCTGAGCCTTTGGTAAATTCCTCTTCCTGGTGGGAAATGAGCGTTACATTTGCCCGTGCAGACACCTACAGCTAGTCTCTCATTGGTTCTCCCTATTCCTGTTCATCTTGCACAGAAATTGCAAGCTGTGCCAAACAGGAGGTTAAAGGCACTGACTCTCCAAGCAGGGAGACTGTTAGTAAATCATCTGGAATGGTGAACCCGAGGACCAGGATACGAAAACTGAGATGCATTTTAAATCATTTCCCCATAACACGGTGGACCATACTGTGGGTTTCACATGCATGTTTTAGCTGGAGGAAGAATCCCTTGAACCTGAAGAGTTGGGACCCATGGAATAGGTACCATACAGTATGACTTCAAAGGGTGTGCATTTGCTCACCTAAACTCACCAATGCTATCAGCCTGAAGTGTCCAGCCTTATGTCTCAACCAGCTCTGGGTGTAGATGTGGTCAATCCCGGTTGCATCACATGCCCTGAGTGAATTATTTAAGAATTGCTCTCTATTTCACTGTCTTTGTGTTTTGTTTTCGAAATTTATTTTGATAATGGGATTTATCGGATTTTCACTGCTGCCTTTCGGCCGCTGTACACACCCTTGATTCTCTTACGGAGACATATATATCCATGGGTTTTAAGATTCTTCCTAGTCAGGTATATTCCTAGGCGTTGAATATGTGGTGTTGGGTCCATTTCGTTGAGCAAGGAGTAGGTCTTGTCTATTACATATTGGGCTTATGGAAAGTTATCTGTGCTAATTTCAGTCTCTGGTTTTATGCAGCACCCCAAGGCACCTTTCCCCATAAGCAAGCACTAGTTGGTTTTCTAAATTTGAGACCCTTTTCTATTTTGTAATTCAGTTCATGTGTAGTCAAGTTTACATTCCGTGTATTCGTGATATCTTATGATGTTTCTTTTTCTGTGTGACGTAGTTCACGTAGAATCACCGTACCTGCATCCACTCACTATGCCGCTATGGGCCTGATGACACAGATTTCATTGCTGAGTGATATTGCATTGTACGTACGTGCCACAAGTTCTTTATCCATTTTTTGCTTTCTGGGATATTTACCTGATACTGTAGACGAGCTTCTTGTGAACACAGCCGTCTCAAATATTGGGGTGGCTGTCTGTTTTTGATTTTAATTTCCGTAAGCTATAGGACCATAAGTGGAAGTGCCATAGGCTGTGTTGCTTTGTTTCTTTCGTGTTTCAGGAAACACCATACACTTCTCCAGGGTGGCTGCTGGCAATTTACATCCTGCCAATCAGCATAACAAGGCTCCCTGTTCTCCATATCCTGTCCTACCTTTCTGGATTTTACACTTTTTTCAGATGGCCCTTTTGCCAGGGGGGCAGTGAGACTTCATTGTAGTGCAGATTTCATTTACAGGCTTGCTTGGTTGGCCAAAAAGGGCGTATGCGTTTTTTCCTGAATATATTCAGGAAAAAACGCATACGCCCTTTTTGGCCAAGTGCATCATTGTCGACGTTCTGCCTCTTTTCCTATGCTTTCAGGGCAATTCCAGTCTACCCCCTGCAATCGTTTTCCTGAAATTCTGCCCCGCTTTCAAGTCCCCTTCGCAGGCTTACTTCAATATATTTTTGGAGGAAAGCTGTCATTTATAACTCTGCAGGTTTGTGAATTACAGTGCCCCTGAGCTCCTTTCTTCAACTCGCTTTCTTGTGAGCTGGGCACAAAACCGCAGGATTGCTTCAGGCCCTAATCTGTTTCCAGCAGGGCACACTGAGCCTTTGTTTAATTCCTCTTCCTGGTGGGCAATGAGCGTTTCATTTGCCCGTGCAGACACCTACAGCTAGTCTCTCATTGGTTCTCCCTATTCCTGTTCATTTTGCACAGAAATTGCAAGCTGTGCCAAAGAGGAGGTTAAAGGCACTGACTCTCCAAGCGGGGAGAGTGTTAGTAAATCATCTGGAATGGTGAACCCGAGGACCAGGATACGAAAACTGAGATGCATTTTAAATCATTTCCCAATCACATGGTGGACGATACTCTTGGTTTCCCATGCATGTTTTAGCTGGAGGAAGAATCCCTTGAACCTGGAGAGTTGGGACCCATGGAATGGGTACCATGCAGTATGACTTCAAAGGGTCTGCATTTGCTCACCGAAACTCACCAATGCTATCAGCCTGAAGTGTCCAGCCTTATGTCTCAACCAGCTCTGGGTGTAGATGTGTTAAATCCCGGTTGCATCACATGCCCTGAGTGAATTATTTAAGAATTGCTCTCTATTTCACTGTCTTTATGATTTTTTTTTGAAATTTATTTTGATAATGGGATTTATCGGATTTTCACTGCTGCGTTTATGCCGCTGTACACATGCTTGATTCTCTTACGGAGACATATATATCCATGGGTTTTAAGATTCTTCCTAGTCAGGTATATTCCTAGGCGTTGAATATGTGGTGTTGGGTCCATTTCGTTGAGCAAGGAGTAGGTCTTGTCTATTACATATTTGGCTTATGGAAAGTTATCTGTGCTAATTTCAGTCTCTGGTTTTATGAAGCACCCCAACGCACCTTTCCCCATAAGCAAGCACTAGTTGGTTTTCTAAATTTGAGACCCTGTTCTGTTTTGTAATTCAGTTCATGTGTAGTCAAGTTTACATTCCGTGTATTAGTGATATCTTATGATGTTTCTTTTTCTGTGTGACGTAGTTCACGTAGAATCACCGTACCTGCATCCACTCACTATGCCGCTACGGGCCTGATGACACAGATTTCATTGCTGAGTGATATTGCATTGTACGTACGTGCCACAACTTCTTTATCCATATTTTGCTTTCTGGGATATTTACCTGTTACTGTAGACGAGCTTCTTGTGAACACAGCCGTCCCAAATATTGGGGTGGCTGTCTGTTTTTGATTTTAATTTCCGTAAGCTATAGGACCATAAGTGGAAGTGCCATAGACTGTGTTGCTTTGTTTCTTATGTGTTTCAGGAAACACCATACACTTCTCCAGGCTGGCTGCTGGCAATTTACATCCTGCCAATCAGCATAACAAGGCTCCCTGTTCTCCATATCCTGTCCTACCTTTCTGGATTTTACACTTTTTTCAGATGGCCCTCTTGCCCGGGGGGCAATGAGACTTCATTGTAGTGCAGATTTCCTTTACAGGCTTGCTTGGTTGGCCAAAAAGGGCATATGCTTTTTTTCCTGAATATATTCAGGAAAAAACGCATACGCCCTTTTTGGCCAAGTGCATCATTGTCGACGTTCTGCCTCTTTTCCTATGCTTTCAGGGCAATTCCAGTCTACCCCCTGCAATCGTTTTCCTGAAATTCTGCCCCGCTTTCAAGTCCCCTTCGCAGGCTTACTTCAATATATTTTTGGAGGAAAGCTGTCATTTATAACTCTGCAGGTTTGTGAATTACAGTGCCCCTGAGCTCCTTTCTTCAACTCGCTTTCTTGTGAACTGGGCACAAAACCGCAGGATTGCTTCAGGCCCTAATCTGTTTCGGGCAGGGCACGCTGAGCCTTTGGTAAATTCCTCTTCCTGGTGGGAAATGAGCGTTACATTTGCCCGTGCAGACACCTACAGCTAGTCTCTCATTGGTTCTCCCTATTCCTGTTCATCTTGCACAGAAATTGCAAGCTGTGCCAAACAGGAGGTTAAAGGCACTGACTCTCCAAGCAGGGAGACTGTTAGTAAATCATCTGGAATGGTGAACCCGAGGACCAGGATACGAAAACTGAGATGCATTTTAAATCATTTCCCCATAACACGGTGGACCATACTGTGGGTTTCACATGCATGTTTTAGCTGGAGGAAGAATCCCTTGAACCTGAAGAGTTGGGACCCATGGAATAGGTACCATACAGTATGACTTCAAAGGGTGTGCATTTGCTCACCTAAACTCACCAATGCTATCAGCCTGAAGTGTCCAGCCTTATGTCTCAACCAGCTCTGGGTGTAGATGTGGTCAATCCCGGTTGCATCACATGCCCTGAGTGAATTATTTAAGAATTGCTCTCTATTTCACTGTCTTTGTGTTTTGTTTTCGAAATTTATTTTGATAATGGGATTTATCGGATTTTCACTGCTGCCTTTCGGCCGCTGTACACACCCTTGATTCTCTTACGGAGACATATATATCCATGGGTTTTAAGATTCTTCCTAGTCAGGTATATTCCTAGGCGTTGAATATGTGGTGTTGGGTCCATTTCGTTGAGCAAGGAGTAGGTCTTGTCTATTACATATTGGGCTTATGGAAAGTTATCTGTGCTAATTTCAGTCTCTGGTTTTATGCAGCACCCCAAGGCACCTTTCCCCATAAGCAAGCACTAGTTGGTTTTCTAAATTTGAGACCCTTTTCTATTTTGTAATTCAGTTCATGTGTAGTCAAGTTTACATTCCGTGTATTCGTGATATCTTATGATGTTTCTTTTTCTGTGTGACGTAGTTCACGTAGAATCACCGTACCTGCATCCACTCACTATGCCGCTATGGGCCTGATGACACAGATTTCATTGCTGAGTGATATTGCATTGTACGTACGTGCCACAAGTTCTTTATCCATTTTTTGCTTTCTGGGATATTTACCTGATACTGTAGACGAGCTTCTTGTGAACACAGCCGTCTCAAATATTGGGGTGGCTGTCTGTTTTTGATTTTAATTTCCGTAAGCTATAGGACCATAAGTGGAAGTGCCATAGGCTGTGTTGCTTTGTTTCTTTCGTGTTTCAGGAAACACCATACACTTCTCCAGGGTGGCTGCTGGCAATTTACATCCTGCCAATCAGCATAACAAGGCTCCCTGTTCTCCATATCCTGTCCTACCTTTCTGGATTTTACACTTTTTTCAGATGGCCCTTTTGCCAGGGGGGCAGTGAGACTTCATTGTAGTGCAGATTTCATTTACAGGCTTGCTTGGTTGGCCAAAAAGGGCGTATGCGTTTTTTCCTGAATATATTCAGGAAAAAACGCATACGCCCTTTTTGGCCAAGTGCATCATTGTCGACGTTCTGCCTCTTTTCCTATGCTTTCAGGGCAATTCCAGTCTACTCCCTGCAATCGTTTTCCTGAAATTCTGCCCCGCTTTCAAGTCCCCTTCGCAGGCTTACTTCAATATATTTTTGGAGGAAAGCTGTCATTTATAACTCTGCAGGTTTGTGAATTACAGTGCCCCTGAGCTCCTTTCTTCAACTCGCTTTCTTGTGAGCTGGGCACAAAACCGCAGGATTGCTTCAGGCCCTAATCTGTTTCCAGCAGGGCACACTGAGCCTTTGTTTAATTCCTCTTCCTGGTGGGCAATGAGCGTTACATTTGCCCGTGCAGACACCTACAGCTAGTCTCTCATTGGTTCTCCCTATTCCTGTTCATTTTGCACAGAAATTGCAAGCTGTGCCAAAGAGGAGGTTAAAGGCACTGACTCTCCAAGCGGGGAGAGTGTTAGTAAAGCATCTGGAATGGTGAACCCGAGGACCAGGATACGAAAACTGAGATGCATTTTAAATCATTTCCCAATCACATGGTGGACGATACTCTTGGTTTCCCATGCATGTTTTAGCTGGAGGAAGAATCCCTTGAACCTGGAGAGTTGGGACCCATGGAATGGGTACCATGCAGTATGACTTCAAAGGGTCTGCATTTGCTCACCGAAACTCACCAATGCTATCAGCCTGAAGTGTCCAGCCTTATGTCTCAACCAGCTCTGGGTGTAGATGTGTTAAATCCCGGTTGCATCACATGCCCTGAGTGAATTATTTAAGAATTGCTCTCTATTTCACTGTCTTTATGATTTTTTTTTGAAATTTATTTTGATAATGGGATTTATCGGATTTTCACTGCTGCGTTTATGCCGCTGTACACACGCTTGATTCTCTTACGGAGACATATATATCCATGGGTTTTAAGATTCTTCCGAGTCAGGTATATTCCTAGGCGTTGAATATGTGGTGTTGGGTCCATTTCGTTGAGCAAGGAGTAGGTCTTGTCTATTACATATTTGGCTTATGGAAAGTTATCTGTGCTAATTTCAGTCTCTGGTTTATGAAGCACCCCAACGCACCTTTCCCCATAAGCAAGCACTAGTTGGTTTTCTAAATTTGAGACCCTGTTCTGTTTTGTAATTCAGTTCATGTGTAGTCAAGTTTACATTCCGTGTATTAGTGATATCTTATGATGTTTCTTTTTCTGTGTGACGTAGTTCACGTAGAATCACCGTACCTGCATCCACTCACTATGCCGCTACGGGCCTGATGACACAGATTTCATTGCTGAGTGATATTGCATTGTACGTACGTGCCACAACTTCTTTATCCATATTTTGCTTTCTGGGATATTTACCTGTTACTGTAGACGAGCTTCTTGTGAACACAGCCGTCCCAAATATTGGGGTGGCTGTCTGTTTTTGATTTTAATTTCCGTAAGCTATAGGACCATAAGTGGAAGTGCCATAGACTGTGTTGCTTTGTTTCTTATGTGTTTCAGGAAACACCATACACTTCTCCAGGCTGGCTGCTGGCAATTTACATCCTGCCAATCAGCATAACAAGGCTCCCTGTTCTCCATATCCTGTCCTACCTTTCTGGATTTTACACTTTTTTCAGATGGCCCTCTTGCCTGGGGGGCAGTGAGACTTCATTGTAGTGCAGATTTCCTTTACAGGCTTGCTTGGTTGGCCAAAAAGGGCGTATGCGTTTTTTCCTGAATATATTCAGGAAAAAACGCATACGCCCTTTTTGGCCAAGTGCATCATTGTCGACGTTCTGCCTCTTTTCCTATGCTTTCAGGGCAATTCCAGTCTACCCCCTGCAATCGTTTTCCTGAAATTCTGCCCCGCTTTCAAGTCCCCTTCGCAGGCTTACTTCAATATATTTTTGGAGGAAAGCTGTCATTTATAACTCTGCAGGTTTGTGAATTACAGTGCCCCTGAGCTCCTTTCTTCAACTCGCTTTCTTGTGAACTGGGCACAAAACCGCAGGATTGCTTCAGGCCCTAATCTGTTTCGGGCAGGGCATGCTGAGCCTTTGGTAAATTCCTCTTCCTGGTGGGAAATGAGCGTTACATTTGCCCGTGCAGACACCTACAGCTAGTCTCTCATTGGTTCTCCCTATTCCTGTTCATCTTGCACAGAAATTGCAAGCTGTGCCAAACAGGAGGTTAAAGGCACTGACTCTCCAAGCAGGGAGACTGTTAGTAAATCATCTGGAATGGTGAACCCGAGGACCAGGATACGAAAACTGAGATGCATTTTAAATCATTTCCCCATAACACGGTGGACCATACTGTGGGTTTCACATGCATGTTTTAGCTGGAGGAAGAATCCCTTGAACCTGAAGAGTTGGGACCCATGGAATAGGTACCATACAGTATGACTTCAAAGGGTTTGCATTTGCTCAAATAAACTCACCAATGCTATCAGCCTGAAGTGTCCAGCCTTATGTCTCAACCAGCTCTGGGTGTAGATGTGGTCAATCCCGGTTGCATCACATGCCCTGAGTGAATTATTTAAGAATTGCTCTCTATTTCACTGTCTTTGTGTTTTGTTTTCGAAATTTATTTTGATAATGGGATTTATCGGATTTTCACTGCTGCCTTTCGGCCGCTGTACACACCCTTGATTCTCTTACGGAGACATATATATCCATGGGTTTTAAGATTCTTCCTAGTCAGGTATATTCCTAGGCGTTGAATATGTGGTGTTGGGTCCATTTCGTTGAGCAAGGAGTAGGACTTGTCTATTACATATTGGGCTTATGGAAAGTTATCTGTGCTAATTTCAGTCTTTGGTTTTATGCAGCACCCCAAGGCACCTTTCCCCATAAGCAAGCACTAGTTGGTTTTCTAAATTTGAGACCCTTTTCTATTTTGTAATTCAGTTCATGTGTAGTCAAGTTTACATTCCGTGTATTCGTGATATCTTATGATGTTTCTTTTTCTGTGTGACGTAGTTCACGTAGAATCACCGTACCTGCATCCACTCACTATGCCGCTACGGGCCTGATGACACAGATTTCATTGCTGAGTGATATTGCATTGTACGTACGTGCCACAACTTCTTTATCCATATTTTGCTTTCTGGGATATTTACCTGTTACTGTAGACGAGCTTCTTGTGAACACAGCCGTCCCAAATATTGGGGTGGCTGTCTGTTTTTGATTTTAATTTCCGTAAGCTATAGGACCATAAGTGGAAGTGCCATAGACTGTGTTGCTTTGTTTCTTATGTGTTTCAGGAAACACCATACACTTCTCCAGGCAGGCTGCTGGCAATTTACATCCTGCCAATCAGCATAACAAGGCTCCCTGTTCTCCATATACTGTCCTACCTTTCTGGATTTTACACTTTTTTCAGATGGCCCTCTTGCCCGGGGGGCAGTGAGACTTCATTGTAGTGCAGATTTCCTTTACAGGCTTTCTTGGTTGGCCAAAAAGGGCGTATGCGTTTTTTCCTGAATATATTCAGGAAAAAACGCATACGCCCTTTTTGGCCAAGTGCATCATTGTCGACGTTCTGCCTCTTTTCCTATGCTTTCAGGGCAATTCCAGTCTACCCCCTGCAATCGTTTTCCTGAAATTCTGCCCCGCTTTCAAGTCCCCTTCGCAGGCTTACTTCAATATATTTTTGGAGGATAGCTGTCATTTATAACTCTGCAGGTTTGTGAATTACAGTGCCCCTGAGCTCCTTTCTTCAACTCGCTTTCTTGTGAACTGGGCACAAAACCGCAGGATTGCTTCAGGCCCTAATCTGTTTCGGGCAGGGCATGCTGAGCCTTTGGTAAATTCCTCTTCCTGGTGGGAAATGAGCGTTACATTTGCCCGTGCAGACACCTACAGCTAGTCTCTCATTGGTTCTCCCTATTCCTGTTCATCTTGCACAGAAATTGCAAGCTGTGCCAAACAGGAGGTTAAAGGCACTGACTCTCCAAGCAGGGAGACTGTTAGTAAATCATCTGGAATGGTGAACCCGAGGACCAGGATACGAAAACTGAGATGCATTTTAAATCATTTCCCCATAACACGGTGGACCATACTGTGGGTTTCACATGCATGTTTTAGCTGGAGGAAGAATCCCTTGAACCTGAAGAGTTGGGACCCATGGAATAGGTACCATACAGTATGACTTCAAAGGGTGTGCATTTGCTCACCTAAACTCACCAATGCTATCAGCCTGAAGTGTCCAGCCTTATGTCTCAACCAGCTCTGGGTGTAGATGTGGTCAATCCCGGTTGCATCACATGCCCTGAGTGAATTATTTAAGAATTGCTCTCTATTTCACTGTCTTTGTGTTTTGTTTTCGAAATTTATTTTGATAATGGGATTTATCGGATTTTCACTGCTGCCTTTCGGCCGCTGTACACACCCTTGATTCTCTTACGGAGACATATATATCCATGGGTTTTAAGATTCTTCCTAGTCAGGTATATTCCTAGGCGTTGAATATGTGGTGTGGGGTCCATTTCGTTGAGCAAGGAGTAGGTCTTGTCTATTACATATTGGGCTTATGGAAAGTTATCTGTGCTAATTTCAGTCTCTGGTTTTATGCAGCACCCCAAGGCACCTTTCCCCATAAGCAAGCACTAGTTGGTTTTCTAAATTTGAGACCCTTTTCTATTTTGTAATTCAGTTCATGTGTAGTCAAGTTTACATTCCGTGTATTCGTGATATCTTATGATGTTTCTTTTTCTGTGTGACGTAGTTCACGTAGAATCACCGTACCTGCATCCACTCACTATGCCGCTATGGGCCTGATGACACAGATTTCATTGCTGAGTGATATTGCATTGTACGTACGTGCCACAAGTTCTTTATCCATTTTTTGCTTTCTGGGATATTTACCTGATACTGTAGACGAGCTTCTTGTGAACACAGCCGTCTCAAATATTGGGGTGGCTGTCTGTTTTTGATGTTAATTTCCGTAAGCTATAGGACCAAAAGTGGAAGTGCCATAGGCTGTGTTGCTTTGTTTCTTTCGTGTTTCAGGAAACACCATACAATTCTCCAGGCTGGCTGCTGGCAATTTACATCCTGCCAATCAGCATAACAAGGCTCCCTGTTCTCCATATCCTGTCCTACCTTTCTGGATTTTACACTTTTTTCAGATGGCCCTCTTGCCCGGGGGGCAGTGAGACTTCATTGTAGTGCAGATTTCCTTTACAGGCTTTCTTGGTTGGCCAAAAAGGGCGTATGCGTTTTTTCCTGAATATATTCAGGAAAAAACGCATACGCCCTTTTTGGCCAAGTGCATCATTGTCGACGTTCTGCCTCTTTTCCTATGCTTTCAGGGCAATTCCAGTCTACCCCCTGCAATCGTTTTCCTGAAATTCTGCCCCGCTTTCAAGTCCCCTTCGCAGGCTTACTTCAATATATTTTTGGAGGAAAGCTGTCATTTATAACTCTGCAGGTTTGTGAATTACAGTGACCCTGAGCTCCTTTCTTCAACTCGCTTTCTTGTGAGCTGGGCACAAAACCGCAGGATTGCTTCAGGCCCTAATCTGTTTCCAGCAGGGCACACTGAGCCTTTGTTTAATTCCTCTTCCTGGTGGGCAATGAGCGTTACATTTGCCCGTGCAGACACCTACAGCTAGTCTCTCATTGGTTCTCCCTATTCCTGTTCATTTTGCACAGAAATTGCAAGCTGTGCCAAAGAGGAGGTTAAAGGCACTGACTCTCCAAGCGGGGAGAGTGTTAGTAAAGCATCTGGAATGGTGAACCCGAGGACCAGGATACGAAAACTGAGATGCATTTTAAATCATTTCCCAATCACATGGTGGACGATACTCTTGGTTTCCCATGCATGTTTTAGCTGGAGGAAGAATCCCTTGAACCTGGAGAGTTGGGACCCATGGAATGGGTACCATGCAGTATGACTTCAAAGGGTCTGCATTTGCTCACCGAAACTCACCAATGCTATCAGCCTGAAGTGTCCAGCCTTATGTCTCAACCAGCTCTGGGTGTAGATGTGTTAAATCCCGGTTGCATCACATGCCCTGAGTGAATTATTTAAGAATTGCTCTCTATTTCACTGTCTTTATGATTTTTTTTTGAAATTTATTTTGATAATGGGATTTATCGGATTTTCACTGCTGCGTTTATGCCGCTGTACACACGCTTGATTCTCTTACGGAGACATATATATCCATGGGTTTTAAGATTCTTCCTAGTCAGGTATATTCCTAGGCGTTGAATATGTGGTGTTGGGTCCATTTCGTTGAGCAAGGAGTAGGTCTTGTCTATTACATATTTGGCTTATGGAAAGTTATCTGTGCTAATTTCAGTCTCTGGTTTTATGCAGCACCCCAAGGCACCTTTCCCCATAAGCAAGCACTAGTTGGTTTTCTAAATTTGAGACCCTGTTCTGTTTTGTAATTCAGTTCATGTGTAGTCAAGTTTACATTCCGTGTATTAGTGATATCTTATGATGTTTCTTTTTCTGTGTGACGTAGTTCACGTAGAATCACCGTACCTGCATCCACTCACTATGCCGCTACGGGCCTGATGACACAGATTTCATTGCTGAGTGATATTGCATTGTACGTACGTGCCACAACTTCTTTATCCATATTTTGCTTTCTGGGATATTTACCTGTTACTGTAGACGAGCTTCTTGTGAACACAGCCGTCCCAAATATTGGGGTGGCTGTCTGTTTTTGATTTTAATTTCCGTAAGCTATAGGACCATAAGTGGAAGTGCCATAGACTGTGTTGCTTTGTTTCTTATGTGTTTCAGGAAACACCATACACTTCTCCAGGCTGGCTGCTGGCAATTTACATCCTGCCAATCAGCATAACAAGGCTCCCTGTTCTCCATATCCTGTCCTACCTTTCTGGATTTTACACTTTTTTCAGATGGCCCTCTTGCCCGGGGGGCAGTGAGACTTCATTGTAGTGCAGATTTCCTTTACAGGCTTGCTTGGTTGGCCAAAAAGGGCGTATGCGTTTTTTCCTGAATATATTCAGGAAAAAACGCATACGCCCTTTTTGGCCAAGTGCATCATTGTCGACGTTCTGCCTCTTTTCCTATGCTTTCAGGGCAATTCCAGTCTACCCCCTGCAATCGTTTTCCTGAAATTCTGCCCCGCTTTCAAGTCCCCTTCGCAGGCTTACTTCAATATATTTTTGGAGGATAGCTGTCATTTATAACTCTGCAGGTTTGTGAATTACAGTGCCCCTGAGCTCCTTTCTTCAACTCGCTTTCTTGTGAACTGGGCACAAAACCGCAGGATTGCTTCAGGCCCTAATCTGTTTCGGGCAGGGCATGCTGAGCCTTTGGTAAATTCCTCTTCCTGGTGGGAAATGAGCGTTACATTTGCCCGTGCAGACACCTACAGCTAGTCTCTCATTGGTTCTCCCTATTCCTGTTCATCTTGCACAGAAATTGCAAGCTGTGCCAAACAGGAGGTTAAAGGCACTGACTCTCCAAGCAGGGAGACTGTTAGTAAATCATCTGGAATGGTGAACCCGAGGACCAGGATACGAAAACTGAGATGCATTTTAAATCATTTCCCCATAACACGGTGGACCATACTGTGGGTTTCACATGCATGTTTTAGCTGGAGGAAGAATCCCTTGAACCTGAAGAGTTGGGACCCATGGAATAGGTACCATACAGTATGACTTCAAAGGGTGTGCATTTGCTCACCGAAACTCACCAATGCTATCAGCCTGAAGTGTCCAGCCTTATGTCTCAACCAGCTCTGGGTGTAGATGTGGTCAATCCCGGTTGCATCACATGCCCTGAGTGAATTATTTAAGAATTGCTCTCTATTTCACTGTCTTTGTGTTTTGTTTTCGAAATTTATTTTGATAATGGGATTTATCGGATTTTCACTGCTGCCTTTCGGCCGCTGTACACACCCTTGATTCTCTTATGGAGACATATCCATGGGTTTTAAGATTCTTCCTAGTCAGGTATATTCCTAGGCGTTGAATATGTGGTGTTGGGTCCATTTCGTTGAGCAAGGAGTAGGTCTTGTCTATTACATATTTGGCTTATGGAAAGTTATCTGTGCTAATTTCAGTCTCTGGTTTTATGAAGCACCCCAACGCACCTTTCCCCATAAGCAAGCACTAGTTGGTTTTCTAAATTTGAGACCCTGTTCTGTTTTGTAATTCAGTTCATGTGTAGTCAAGTTTACATTCCGTGTATTAGTGATATCTTATGATGTTTCTTTTTCTGTGTGATGTAGTTCACGTAGAATCACCGTACCTGCATCCACTCACTATGCCGCTACGGGCCTGATGACACAGATTTCATTGCTGAGTGATATTGCATTGTACGTACGTGCCACAACTTCTTTATCCATATTTTGCTTTCTGGGATATTTACCTGTTACTGTAGACGAGCTTCTTGTGAACACAGCCGTCCCAAATATTGGGGTGGCTGTCTGTTTTTGATTTTAATTTCCGTAAGCTATAGGACCATAAGTGGAAGTGCCATAGACTGTGTTGCTTTGTTTCTTATGTGTTTCAGGAAACACCATACACTTCTCCAGGCTGGCTGCTGGCAATTTACATCCTGCCAATCAGCATAACAAGGCTCCCTGTTCTCCATATCCTGTCCTACCTTTCTGGATTTTACACTTTTTTCAGATGGCCCTCTTGCCCGGGGGGCAGTGAGACTTCATTGTAGTGCAGATTTCCTTTACAGGCTTGCTTGGTTGGCCAAAAAGTGTGTATGCGTTTTTTCCTGAATATATTCAGGAAAAAACGCATACGCCCTTTTTGGCCAAGTGCATCATTGTCGACGTTCTGCCTCTTTTCCTATGCTTTCAGGGCAATTCCAGTCTACCCCCTGCAATCGTTTTCCTGAAATTCTGCCCCGCTTTCAAGTCCCCTTCGCAGGCTTACTTCAATATATTTTTGGAGGAAAGCTGTCATTTATAACTCTGCAGGTTTGTGAATTACAGTGCCCCTGAGCTCCTTTCTTCAACTCGCTTTCTTGTGAACTGGGCACAAAACCGCAGGATTGCTTCAGGCCCTAATCTGTTTCGGGCAGGGCATGCTGAGCCTTTGGTAAATTCCTCTTCCTGGTGGGAAATGAGCGTTACATTTGCCCGTGCAGACACCTACAGCTAGTCTCTCATTGGTTCTCCCTATTCCTGTTCATCTTGCACAGAAATTGCAAGCTGTGCCAAACAGGAGGTTAAAGGCACTGACTCTCCAAGCAGGGAGACTGTTAGTAAATCATCTGGAATGGTGAACCCGAGGACCAGGATACGAAAACTGAGATGCATTTTAAATCATTTCCCCATAACACGGTGGACCATACTGTGGGTTTCACATGCATGTTTTAGCTGGAGGAAGAATCCCTTGAACCTGAAGAGTTGGGACCCATGGAATAGGTACCATACAGTATGACTTCAAAGGGTGTGCATTTGCTCACCTAAACTCACCAATGCTATCAGCCTGAAGTGTCCAGCCTTATGTCTCAACCAGCTCTGGGTGTAGATGTGGTCAATCCCGGTTGCATCACATGCCCTGAGTGAATTATTTAAGAATTGCTCTCTATTTCACTGTCTTTGTGTTTTGTTTTCGAAATTTATTTTGATAATGGGATTTATCGGATTTTCACTGCTGCCTTTCGGCCGCTGTACACACCCTTGATTCTCTTATGGAGACATATCCATGGGTTTTAAGATTCTTCCTAGTCAGGTATATTCCTAGGCGTTGAATATGTGGTGTTGGGTCCATTTCGTTGAGCAAGGAGTAGGTCTTGTCTATTACATATTTGGCTTATGGAAAGTTATCTGTGCTAATTTCAGTCTCTGGTTTTATGAAGCACCCCAACGCACCTTTCCCCATAAGCAAGCACTAGTTGGTTTTCTAAATTTGAGACCCTGTTCTGTTTTGTAATTCAGTTCATGTGTAGTCAAGTTTACATTCCGTGTATTAGTGATATCTTATGATGTTTCTTTTTCTGTGTGATGTAGTTCACGTAGAATCACCGTACCTGCATCCACTCACTATGCCGCTACGGGCCTGATGACACAGATTTCATTGCTGAGTGATATTGCATTGTACGTACGTGCCACAACTTCTTTATCCATATTTTGCTTTCTGGGATATTTACCTGTTACTGTAGACGAGCTTCTTGTGAACACAGCCGTCCCAAATATTGGGGTGGCTGTCTGTTTTTGATTTTAATTTCCGTAAGATATAGGACCATAAGTGGAAGTGCCATAGACTGTGTTGCTTTGTTTCTTATGTGTTTCAGGAAACACCATACACTTCTCCAGGCTGGCTGCTGGCAATTTACATCCTGCCAATCAGCATAACAAGGCTCCCTGTTCTCCATATCCTGTCCTACCTTTCTGGATTTTACACTTTTTTCAGATGGCCCTCTTGCCCGGGGGGCAGTGAGACTTCATTGTAGTGCAGATTTCCTTTACAGGCTTGCTTGGTTGGCCAAAAAGTGTGTATGCGTTTTTTCCTGAATATATTCAGGAAAAAACGCATACGCCCTTTTTGGCCAAGTGCATCATTGTCGACGTTCTGCCTCTTTTCCTATGCTTTCAGGGCAATTCCAGTCTACCCCCTGCAATCGTTTTCCTGAAATTCTGCCCCGCTTTCAAGTCCCCTTCGCAGGCTTACTTCAATATATTTTTGGAGGAAAGCTGTCATTTATAACTCTGCAGGTTTGTGAATTACAGTGCCCCTGAGCTCCTTTCTTCAACTCGCTTTCTTGTGAACTGGGCACAAAACCGCAGGATTGCTTCAGGCCCTAATCTGTTTCGGGCAGGGCATGCTGAGCCTTTGGTAAATTCCTCTTCCTGGTGGGAAATGAGCGTTACATTTGCCCGTGCAGACACCTACAGCTAGTCTCTCATTGGTTCTCCCTATTCCTGTTCATCTTGCACAGAAATTGCAAGCTGTGCCAAACAGGAGGTTAAAGGCACTGACTCTCCAAGCAGGGAGACTGTTAGTAAATCATCTGGAATGGTGAACCCGAGGACCAGGATACGAAAACTGAGATGCATTTTAAATCATTTCCCCATAACACGGTGGACCATACTGTGGGTTTCACATGCATGTTTTAGCTGGAGGAAGAATCCCTTGAACCTGAAGAGTTGGGACCCATGGAATAGGTACCATACAGTATGACTTCAAAGGGTGTGCATTTGCTCACCTAAACTCACCAATGCTATCAGCCTGAAGTGTCCAGCCTTATGTCTCAACCAGCTCTAGGTGTAGATGTGGTCAATCCCGGTTGCATCACATGCCCTGAGTGAATTATTTAAGAATTGCTCTCTATTTCACTGTCTTTGTGTTTTGTTTTCGAAATTTATTTTGATAATGGGATTTATCGGATTTTCACTGCTGCCTTTCGGCCGCTGTACACACCCTTGATTCTCTTACGGAGACATATATATCCATGGGTTTTAAGATTCTTCCTAGTCAGGTATATTCCTAGGCGTTGAATATGTGGTGTTGGGTCCATTTCGTTGAGCAAGGAGTAGGTCTTGTCTATTACATATTGGGCTTATGGAAAGTTATCTGTGCTAATTTCAGTCTCTGGTTTTATGCAGCACCCCAAGGCACCTTTCCCCATAAGCAAGCACTAGTTGGTTTTCTAAATTTGAGACCCTTTTCTATTTTGTAATTCAGTTCATGTGTAGTCAAGTTTACATTCCGTGTATTCGTGATATCTTATGATGTTTCTTTTTCTGTGTGACGTAGTTCACGTAGAATCACCGTACCTGCATCCACTCACTATGCCGCTATGGGCCTGATGACACAGATTTCATTGCTGAGTGATATTGCATTGTACGTACGTGCCACAAGTTCTTTATCCATTTTTTGCTTTCTGGGATATTTACCTGATACTGTAGACGAGCTTCTTGTGAACACAGCCGTCTCAAATATTGGGGTGGCTGTCTGTTTTTGATTTTAATTTCCGTAAGCTATAGGACCATAAGTGGAAGTGCCATAGGCTGTGTTGCTTTGTTTCTTTCGTGTTTCAGGAAACACCATACACTTCTCCAGGGTGGCTGCTGGCAATTTACATCCTGCCAATCAGCATAACAAGGCTCCCTGTTCTCCATATCCTGTCCTACCTTTCTGGATTTTACACTTTTTTCAGATGGCCCTTTTGCCAGGGGGGCAGTGAGACTTCATTGTAGTGCAGATTTCATTTACAGGCTTGCTTGGTTGGCCAAAAAGGGCGTATGCGTTTTTTCCTGAATATATTCAGGAAAAAACGCATACGCCCTTTTTGGCCAAGTGCATCATTGTCGACGTTCTGCCTCTTTTCCTATGCTTTCAGGGCAATTCCAGTCTACCCCCTGCAATCGTTTTCCTGAAATTCTGCCCCGCTTTCAAGTCCCCTTCGCAGGCTTACTTCAATATATTTTTGGAGGAAAGCTGTCATTTATAACTCTGCAGGTTTGTGAATTACAGTGCCCCTGAGCTCCTTTCTTCAACTCGCTTTCTTGTGAGCTGGGCACAAAACCGCAGGATTGCTTCAGGCCCTAATCTGTTTCCAGCAGGGCACACTGAGCCTTTGTTTAATTCCTCTTCCTGGTGGGCAATGAGCGTTTCATTTGCCCGTGCAGACACCTACAGCTAGTCTCTCATTGGTTCTCCCTATTCCTGTTCATTTTGCACAGAAATTGCAAGCTGTGCCAAAGAGGAGGTTAAAGGCACTGACTCTCCAAGCGGGGAGAGTGTTAGTAAATCATCTGGAATGGTGAACCCGAGGACCAGGATACGAAAACTGAGATGCATTTTAAATCATTTCCCAATCACATGGTGGACGATACTCTTGGTTTCCCATGCATGTTTTAGCTGGAGGAAGAATCCCTTGAACCTGGAGAGTTGGGACCCATGGAATGGGTACCATGCAGTATGACTTCAAAGGGTCTGCATTTGCTCACCGAAACTCACCAATGCTATCAGCCTGAAGTGTCCAGCCTTATGTCTCAACCAGCTCTGGGTGTAGATGTGTTAAATCCCGGTTGCATCACATGCCCTGAGTGAATTATTTAAGAATTGCTCTCTATTTCACTGTCTTTATGATTTTTTTTTGAAATTTATTTTGATAATGGGATTTATCGGATTTTCACTGCTGCGTTTATGCCGCTGTACACACGCTTGATTCTCTTACGGAGACATATATATCCATGGGTTTTAAGATTCTTCCTAGTCAGGTATATTCCTAGGCGTTGAATATGTGGTGTTGGGTCCATTTCGTTGAGCAAGGAGTAGGTCTTGTCTATTACATATTTGGCTTATGGAAAGTTATCTGTGCTAATTTCAGTCTCTGGTTTTATGAAGCACCCCAACGCACCTTTCCCCATAAGCAAGCACTAGTTGGTTTTCTAAATTTGAGACCCTGTTCTGTTTTGTAATTCAGTTCATGTGTAGTCAAGTTTACATTCCGTGTATTAGTGATATCTTATGATGTTTCTTTTTCTGTGTGACGTAGTTCACGTAGAATCACCGTACCTGCATCCACTCACTATGCCGCTACGGGCCTGATGACACAGATTTCATTGCTGAGTGATATTGCATTGTACGTACGTGCCACAACTTCTTTATCCATATTTTGCTTTCTGGGATATTTACCTGTTACTGTAGACGAGCTTCTTGTGAACACAGCCGTCCCAAATATTGGGGTGGCTGTCTGTTTTTGATTTTAATTTCCGTAAGCTATAGGACCATAAGTGGAAGTGCCATAGGCTGTGTTGCTTTGTTTCTTTCGTGTTTCAGGAAACACCATACACTTCTCCAGGGTGGCTGCTGGCAATTTACATCCTGCCAATCAGCATAACAAGGCTCCCTGTTCTCCATATCCTGTCCTACCTTTCTGGATTTTACACTTTTTTCAGATGGCCCTTTTGCCAGGGGGGCAGTGAGACTTCATTGTAGTGCAGATTTCATTTACAGGCTTGCTTGGTTGGCCAAAAAGGGCGTATGCGTTTTTTCCTGAATATATTCAGGAAAAAACGCATACGCCCTTTTTGGCCAAGTGCATCATTGTCGACGTTCTGCCTCTTTTCCTATGCTTTCAGGGCAATTCCAGTCTACCCCCTGCAATCGTTTTCCTGAAATTCTGCCCCGCTTTCAAGTCCCCTTCGCAGGCTTACTTCAATATATTTTTGGAGGAAAGCTGTCATTTATAACTCTGCAGGTTTGTGAATTACAGTGCCCCTGAGCTCCTTTCTTCAACTCGCTTTCTTGTGAGCTGGGCACAAAACCGCAGGATTGCTTCAGGCCCTAATCTGTTTCCAGCAGGGCACACTGAGCCTTTGTTTAATTCCTCTTCCTGGTGGGCAATGAGCGTTTCATTTGCCCGTGCAGACACCTACAGCTAGTCTCTCATTGGTTCTCCCTATTCCTGTTCATTTTGCACAGAAATTGCAAGCTGTGCCAAAGAGGAGGTTAAAGGCACTGACTCTCCAAGCGGGGAGAGTGTTAGTAAATCATCTGGAATGGTGAACCCGAGGACCAGGATACGAAAACTGAGATGCATTTTAAATCATTTCCCAATCACATGGTGGACGATACTCTTGGTTTCCCATGCATGTTTTAGCTGGAGGAAGAATCCCTTGAACCTGGAGAGTTGGGACCCATGGAATGGGTACCATGCAGTATGACTTCAAAGGGTCTGCATTTGCTCACCGAAACTCACCAATGCTATCAGCCTGAAGTGTCCAGCCTTATGTCTCAACCAGCTCTGGGTGTAGATGTGTTAAATCCCGGTTGCATCACATGCCCTGAGTGAATTATTTAAGAATTGCTCTCTATTTCACTGTCTTTATGATTTTTTTTTGAAATTTATTTTGATAATGGGATTTATCGGATTTTCACTGCTGCGTTTATGCCGCTGTACACACGCTTGATTCTCTTACGGAGACATATATATCCATGGGTTTTAAGATTCTTCCTAGTCAGGTATATTCCTAGGCGTTGAATATGTGGTGTTGGGTCCATTTCGTTGAGCAAGGAGTAGGTCTTGTCTATTACATATTTGGCTTATGGAAAGTTATCTGTGCTAATTTCAGTCTCTGGTTTTATGAAGCACCCCAACGCACCTTTCCCCATAAGCAAGCACTAGTTGGTTTTCTAAATTTGAGACCCTGTTCTGTTTTGTAATTCAGTTCATGTGTAGTCAAGTTTACATTCCGTGTATTAGTGATATCTTATGATGTTTCTTTTTCTGTGTGACGTAGTTCACGTAGAATCACCGTACCTGCATCCACTCACTATGCCGCTACGGGCCTGATGACACAGATTTCATTGCTGAGTGATATTGCATTGTACGTACGTGCCACAACTTCTTTATCCATATTTTGCTTTCTGGGATATTTACCTGTTACTGTAGACGAGCTTCTTGTGAACACAGCCGTCCCAAATATTGGGGTGGCTGTCTGTTTTTGATTTTAATTTCCGTAAGCTATAGGACCATAAGTGGAAGTGCCATAGACTGTGTTGCTTTGTTTCTTATGTGTTTCAGGAAACACCATACACTTCTCCAGGCTGGCTGCTGGCAATTTACATCCTGCCAATCAGCATAACAAGGCTCCCTGTTCTCCATATCCTGTCCTACCTTTCTGGATTTTACACTTTTTTCAGATGGCCCTCTTGCCCGGGGGGCAATGAGACTTCATTGTAGTGCAGATTTCCTTTACAGGCTTGCTTGGTTGGCCAAAAAGGGCATATGCTTTTTTTCCTGAATATATTCAGGAAAAAACGCATACGCCCTTTTTGGCCAAGTGCATCATTGTCGACGTTCTGCCTCTTTTCCTATGCTTTCAGGGCAATTCCAGTCTACCCCCTGCAATCGTTTTCCTGAAATTCTGCCCCGCTTTCAAGTCCCCTTCGCAGGCTTACTTCAATATATTTTTGGAGGAAAGCTGTCATTTATAACTCTGCAGGTTTGTGAATTACAGTGCCCCTGAGCTCCTTTCTTCAACTCGCTTTCTTGTGAACTGGGCACAAAACCGCAGGATTGCTTCAGGCCCTAATCTGTTTCGGGCAGGGCATGCTGAGCCTTTGGTAAATTCCTCTTCCTGGTGGGAAATGAGCGTTACATTTGCCCGTGCAGACACCTACAGCTAGTCTCTCATTGGTTCTCCCTATTCCTGTTCATCTTGCACAGAAATTGCAAGCTGTGCCAAACAGGAGGTTAAAGGCACTGACTCTCCAAGCAGGGAGACTGTTAGTAAATCATCTGGAATGGTGAACCCGAGGACCAGGATACGAAAACTGAGATGCATTTTAAATCATTTCCCCATAACACGGTGGACCATACTGTGGGTTTCACATGCATGTTTTAGCTGGAGGAAGAATCCCTTGAACCTGAAGAGTTGGGACCCATGGAATAGGTACCATACAGTATGACTTCAAAGGGTGTGCATTTGCTCACCTAAACTCACCAATGCTATCAGCCTGAAGTGTCCAGCCTTATGTCTCAACCAGCTCTGGGTGTAGATGTGGTCAATCCCGGTTGCATCACATGCCCTGAGTGAATTATTTAAGAATTGCTCTCTATTTCACTGTCTTTGTGTTTTGTTTTCGAAATTTATTTTGATAATGGGATTTATCGGATTTTCACTGCTGCCTTTCGGCCGCTGTACACACCCTTGATTCTCTTACGGAGACATATATATCCATGGGTTTTAAGATTCTTCCTAGTCAGGTATATTCCTAGGCGTTGAATATGTGGTGTTGGGTCCATTTCGTTGAGCAAGGAGTAGGTCTTGTCTATTACATATTGGGCTTATGGAAAGTTATCTGTGCTAATTTCAGTCTCTGGTTTTATGCAGCACCCCAAGGCACCTTTCCCCATAAGCAAGCACTAGTTGGTTTTCTAAATTTGAGACCCTTTTCTATTTTGTAATTCAGTTCATGTGTAGTCAAGTTTACATTCCGTGTATTCGTGATATCTTATGATGTTTCTTTTTCTGTGTGACGTAGTTCACGTAGAATCACCGTACCTGCATCCACTCACTATGCCGCTATGGGCCTGATGACACAGATTTCATTGCTGAGTGATATTGCATTGTACGTACGTGCCACAAGTTCTTTATCCATTTTTTGCTTTCTGGGATATTTACCTGATACTGTAGACGAGCTTCTTGTGAACACAGCCGTCTCAAATATTGGGGTGGCTGTCTGTTTTTGATTTTAATTTCCGTAAGCTATAGGACCATAAGTGGAAGTGCCATAGGCTGTGTTGCTTTGTTTCTTTCGTGTTTCAGGAAACACCATACACTTCTCCAGGGTGGCTGCTGGCAATTTACATCCTGCCAATCAGCATAACAAGGCTCCCTGTTCTCCATATCCTGTCCTACCTTTCTGGATTTTACACTTTTTTCAGATGGCCCTTTTGCCAGGGGGGCAGTGAGACTTCATTGTAGTGCAGATTTCATTTACAGGCTTGCTTGGTTGGCCAAAAAGGGCGTATGCGTTTTTTCCTGAATATATTCAGGAAAAAACGCATACGCCCTTTTTGGCCAAGTGCATCATTGTCGACGTTCTGCCTCTTTTCCTATGCTTTCAGGGCAATTCCAGTCTACCCCCTGCAATCGTTTTCCTGAAATTCTGCCCCGCTTTCAAGTCCCCTTCGCAGGCTTACTTCAATATATTTTTGGAGGAAAGCTGTCATTTATAACTCTGCAGGTTTGTGAATTACAGTGCCCCTGAGCTCCTTTCTTCAACTCGCTTTCTTGTGAGCTGGGCACAAAACCGCAGGATTGCTTCAGGCCCTAATCTGTTTCCAGCAGGGCACACTGAGCCTTTGTTTAATTCCTCTTCCTGGTGGGCAATGAGCGTTACATTTGCCCGTGCAGACACCTACAGCTAGTCTCTCATTGGTTCTCCCTATTCCTGTTCATTTTGCACAGAAATTGCAAGCTGTGCCAAAGAGGAGGTTAAAGGCACTGACTCTCCAAGCGGGGAGAGTGTTAGTAAAGCATCTGGAATGGTGAACCCGAGGACCAGGATACGAAAACTGAGATGCATTTTAAATCATTTCCCAATCACATGGTGGACGATACTCTTGGTTTCCCATGCATGTTTTAGCTGGAGGAAGAATCCCTTGAACCTGGAGAGTTGGGACCCATGGAATGGGTACCATGCAGTATGACTTCAAAGGGTCTGCATTTGCTCACCGAAACTCACCAATGCTATCAGCCTGAAGTGTCCAGCCTTATGTCTCAACCAGCTCTGGGTGTAGATGTGTTAAATCCCGGTTGCATCACATGCCCTGAGTGAATTATTTAAGAATTGCTCTCTATTTCACTGTCTTTATGATTTTTTTTTGAAATTTATTTTGATAATGGGATTTATCGGATTTTCACTGCTGCGTTTATGCCGCTGTACACACGCTTGATTCTCTTACGGAGACATATATATCCATGGGTTTTAAGATTCTTCCGAGTCAGGTATATTCCTAGGCGTTGAATATGTGGTGTTGGGTCCATTTCGTTGAGCAAGGAGTAGGTCTTGTCTATTACATATTTGGCTTATGGAAAGTTATCTGTGCTAATTTCAGTCTCTGGTTTATGAAGCACCCCAACGCACCTTTCCCCATAAGCAAGCACTAGTTGGTTTTCTAAATTTGAGACCCTGTTCTGTTTTGTAATTCAGTTCATGTGTAGTCAAGTTTACATTCCGTGTATTAGTGATATCTTATGATGTTTCTTTTTCTGTGTGACGTAGTTCACGTAGAATCACCGTACCTGCATCCACTCACTATGCCGCTACGGGCCTGATGACACAGATTTCATTGCTGAGTGATATTGCATTGTACGTACGTGCCACAACTTCTTTATCCATATTTTGCTTTCTGGGATATTTACCTGTTACTGTAGACGAGCTTCTTGTGAACACAGCCGTCCCAAATATTGGGGTGGCTGTCTGTTTTTGATTTTAATTTCCGTAAGCTATAGGACCATAAGTGGAAGTGCCATAGACTGTGTTGCTTTGTTTCTTATGTGTTTCAGGAAACACCATACACTTCTCCAGGCTGGCTGCTGGCAATTTACATCCTGCCAATCAGCATAACAAGGCTCCCTGTTCTCCATATCCTGTCCTACCTTTCTGGATTTTACACTTTTTTCAGATGGCCCTCTTGCCTGGGGGGCAGTGAGACTTCATTGTAGTGCAGATTTCCTTTACAGGCTTGCTTGGTTGGCCAAAAAGGGCGTATGCGTTTTTTCCTGAATATATTCAGGAAAAAACGCATACGCCCTTTTTGGCCAAGTGCATCATTGTCGACGTTCTGCCTCTTTTCCTATGCTTTCAGGGCAATTCCAGTCTACCCCCTGCAATCGTTTTCCTGAAATTCTGCCCCGCTTTCAAGTCCCCTTCGCAGGCTTACTTCAATATATTTTTGGAGGATAGCTGTCATTTATAACTCTGCAGGTTTGTGAATTACAGTGCCCCTGAGCTCCTTTCTTCAACTCGCTTTCTTGTGAACTGGGCACAAAACCGCAGGATTGCTTCAGGCCCTAATCTGTTTCGGGCAGGGCATGCTGAGCCTTTGGTAAATTCCTCTTCCTGGTGGGAAATGAGCGTTACATTTGCCCGTGCAGACACCTACAGCTAGTCTCTCATTGGTTCTCCCTATTCCTGTTCATCTTGCACAGAAATTGCAAGCTGTGCCAAACAGGAGGTTAAAGGCACTGACTCTCCAAGCAGGGAGACTGTTAGTAAATCATCTGGAATGGTGAACCCGAGGACCAGGATACGAAAACTGAGATGCATTTTAAATCATTTCCCCATAACACGGTGGACCATACTGTGGGATTCACATGCATGTTTTAGCTGGAGGAAGAATCCCTTGAACCTGAAGAGTTGGGACCCATGGAATAGGTACCATACAGTATGACTTCAAAGGGTGTGCATTTGCTCACCTAAACTCACCAATGCTATCAGCCTGAAGTGTCCAGCCTTATGTCTCAACCAGCTCTGGGTGTAGATGTGGTCAATCCCGGTTGCATCACATGCCCTGAGTGAATTATTTAAGAATTGCTCTCTATTTCACTGTCTTTGTGTTTTGTTTTCGAAATTTATTTTGATAATGGGATTTATCGGATTTTCACTGCTGCCTTTCGGCCGCTGTACACACCCTTGATTCTCTTACGGAGACATATATATCCATGGGTTTTAAGATTCTTCCTAGTCAGGTATATTCCTAGGCGTTAAATATGTGGTGTGGGGTCCATTTCGTTGAGCAAGGAGTAGGTCTTGTCTATTACATATTGGGCTTATGGAAAGTTATCTGTGCTAATTTCAGTCTCTGGTTTTATGCAGCACCCCAAGGCACCTTTCCCCATAAGCAAGCACTAGTTGGTTTTCTAAATTTGAGACCCTTTTCTATTTTGTAATTCAGTTCATGTGTAGTCAAGTTTACATTCCGTGTATTCGTGATATCTTATGATGTTTCTTTTTCTGTGTGACGTAGTTCACGTAGAATCACCGTACCTGCATCCACTCACTATGCCGCTATGGGCCTGATGACACAGATTTCATTGCTGAGTGATATTGCATTGTACGTACGTGCCACAAGTTCTTTATCCATTTTTTGCTTTCTGGGATATTTACCTGATACTGTAGACGAGCTTCTTGTGAACACAGCCGTCTCAAATATTGGGGTGGCTGTCTGTTTTTGATGTTAATTTCCGTAAGCTATAGGACCAAAAGTGGAAGTGCCATAGGCTGTGTTGCTTTGTTTCTTTCGTGTTTCAGGAAACACCATACAATTCTCCAGGCTGGCTGCTGGCAATTTACATCCTGCCAATCAGCATAACAAGGCTCCCTGTTCTCCATATCCTGTCCTACCTTTCTGGATTTTACACTTTTTTCAGATGGCCCTCTTGCCCGGGGGGCAGTGAGACTTCATTGTAGTGCAGATTTCCTTTACAGGCTTTCTTGGTTGGCCAAAAAGGGCGTATGCGTTTTTTCCTGAATATATTCAGGAAAAAACGCATACGCCCTTTTTGGCCAAGTGCATCATTGTCGACGTTCTGCCTCTTTTCCTATGCTTTCAGGGCAATTCCAGTCTACCCCCTGCAATCGTTTTCCTGAAATTCTGCCCCGCTTTCAAGTCCCCTTCGCAGGCTTACTTCAATATATTTTTGGAGGAAAGCTGTCATTTATAACTCTGCAGGTTTGTGAATTACAGTGACCCTGAGCTCCTTATTTCAACTCGCTTTCTTGTGAGCTGGGCACAAAACCGCAGGATTGCTTCAGGCCCTAATCTGTTTCCAGCAGGGCACACTGAGCCTTTGTTTAATTCCTCTTCCTGGTGGGCAATGAGCGTTACATTTGCCCGTGCAGACACCTACAGCTAGTCTCTCATTGGTTCTCCCTATTCCTGTTCATTTTGCACAGAAATTGCAAGCTGTGCCAAAGAGGAGGTTAAAGGCACTGACTCTCCAAGCAGGGAGAGTGTTAGTAAAGCATCTGGAATGGTGAACCCGAGGACCAGGATACGAAAACTGAGATGCATTTTAAATCATTTCCCAATCACATGGTGGACGATACTCTTGGTTTCCCATGCATGTTTTAGCTGGAGGAAGAATCCCTTGAACCTGGAGAGTTGGGACCCATGGAATGGGTACCATGCAGTATGACTTCAAAGGGTCTGCATTTGCTCACCGAAACTCACCAATGCTATCAGCCTGAAGTGTCCAGCCTTATGTCTCAACCAGCTCTGGGTGTAGATGTGTTAAATCCCGGTTGCATCACATGCCCTGAGTGAATTATTTAAGAATTGCTCTCTATTTCACTGTCTTTATGATTTTTTTTTGAAATTTATTTTGATAATGGGATTTATCGGATTTTCACTGCTGCGTTTATGCCGCTGTACACACGCTTGATTCTCTTACGGAGACATATATATCCATGGGTTTTAAGATTCTTCCTAGTCAGGTATATTCCTAGGCGTTGAATATGTGGTGTTGGGTCCATTTCGTTGAGCAAGGAGTAGGTCTTGTCTATTACATATTTGGCTTATGGAAAGTTATCTGTGCTAATTTCAGTCTCTGGTTTTATGCAGCACCCCAAGGCACCTTTCCCCATAAGCAAGCACTAGTTGGTTTTCTAAATTTGAGACCCTGTTCTGTTTTGTAATTCAGTTCATGTGTAGTCAAGTTTACATTCCGTGTATTAGTGATATCTTATGATGTTTCTTTTTCTGTGTGACGTAGTTCACGTAGAATCACCGTACCTGCATCCACTCACTATGCCGCTACGGGCCTGATGACACAGATTTCATTGCTGAGTGATATTGCATTGTACGTACGTGCCACAACTTCTTTATCCATATTTTGCTTTCTGGGATATTTACCTGTTACTGTAGACGAGCTTCTTGTGAACACAGCCGTCCCAAATATTGGGGTGGCTGTCTGTTTTTGATTTTAATTTCCGTAAGCTATAGGACCATAAGTGGAAGTGCCATAGACTGTGTTGCTTTGTTTCTTATGTGTTTCAGGAAACACCATACACTTCTCCAGGCTGGCTGCTGGCAATTTACATCCTGCCAATCAGCATAACAAGGCTCCCTGTTCTCCATATCCTGTCCTACCTTTCTGGATTTTACACTTTTTTCAGATGGCCCTCTTGCCCGGGGGGCAGTGAGACTTCATTGTAGTGCAGATTTCCTTTACAGGCTTGCTTGGTTGGCCAAAAAGGGCGTATGCGTTTTTTCCTGAATATATTCAGGAAAAAACGCATACGCCCTTTTTGGCCAAGTGCATCATTGTCGACGTTCTGCCTCTTTTCCTATGCTTTCAGGGCAATTCCAGTCTACCCCCTGCAATCGTTTTCCTGAAATTCTGCCCCGCTTTCAAGTCCCCTTCGCAGGCTTACTTCAATATATTTTTGGAGGATAGCTGTCATTTATAACTCTGCAGGTTTGTGAATTACAGTGCCCCTGAGCTCCTTTCTTCAACTCGCTTTCTTGTGAACTGGGCACAAAACCGCAGGATTGCTTCAGGCCCTAATCTGTTTCGGGCAGGGCATGCTGAGCCTTTGGTAAATTCCTCTTCCTGGTGGGAAATGAGCGTTACATTTGCCCGTGCATACACCTACAGCTAGTCTCTCATTGGTTCTCCCTATTCCTGTTCATCTTGCACAGAAATTGCAAGCTGTGCCAAACAGGAGGTTAAAGGCACTGACTCTCCAAGCAGGGAGACTGTTAGTAAATCATCTGGAATGGTGAACCCGAGGACCAGGATACGAAAACTGAGATGCATTTTAAATCATTTCCCCATAACACGGTGGACCATACTGTGGGTTTCACATGCATGTTTTAGCTGGAGGAAGAATCCCTTGAACCTGAAGAGTTGGGACCCATGGAATAGGTACCATACAGTATGACTTCAAAGGGTGTGCATTTGCTCACCGAAACTCACCAATGCTATCAGCCTGAAGTGTCCAGCCTTATGTCTCAACCAGCTCTGGGTGTAGATGTGGTCAATCCCGGTTGCATCACATGCCCTGAGTGAATTATTTAAGAATTGCTCTCTATTTCACTGTCTTTGTGTTTTGTTTTCGAAATTTATTTTGATAATGGGATTTATCGGATTTTCACTGCTGCCTTTCGGCCGCTGTACACACCCTTGATTCTCTTATGGAGACATATCCATGGGTTTTAAGATTCTTCCTAGTCAGGTATATTCCTAGGCGTTGAATATGTGGTGTTGGGTCCATTTCGTTGAGCAAGGAGTAGGTCTTGTCTATTACATATTGGGCTTATGGAAAGTTATCTGTGCTAATTTCAGTCTCTGGTTTTATGCAGCACCCCAAGGCACCTTTCCCCATAAGCAAGCACTAGTTGGTTTTCTAAATTTGAGACCCTGTTCTATTTTGTAATTCAGTTCATGTGTAGTCAAGTTTACATTCCGTGTATTCGTGATATCTTATGATGTTTCTTTTTCTGTGTGACGTAGTTCACGTAGAATCACCGTACCTGCATCCACTCACTATGCCGCTATGGGCCTGATGACACAGATTTCATTGCTGAGTGATATTGCATTGTACGTACGTGCCACAAGTTCTTTATCCATTTTTTGCTTTCTGGGATATTTACCTGATACTGTAGACGAGCTTCTTGTGAACACAGCCGACTCAAATATTGGGGTGGCTGTCTGTTTTTGATTTTAATTTCCGTAAGCTATAGGACCATAAGTGGAAGTGCCATAGGCTGTGTTGCTTTGTTTCTTTCATGTTTCAGGAAACACCATACACTTCTCCAGGGTGGCTGCTGGCAATTTACATCCTGCCAATCAGCATAACAAGGCTCCCTGTTCTCCATATCCTGTCCTACCTTTCTGGATTTTACACTTTTTTCAGATGGCCCTTTTGCCAGGGGGGCAGTGAGACTTCATTGTAGTGCAGATTTCATTTACAGGCTTGCTTGGTTGGCCAAAAAGGGCGTATGCGTTTTTTCCTGAATATATTCAGGAAAAAACGCATACGCCCTTTTTGGCCAAGTGCATCATTGTCGACGTTCTGCCTCTTTTCCTATGCTTTCAGGGCAATTCCAGTCTACCCCCTGCAATCGTTTTCCTGAAATTCTGCCCCGCTTTCAAGTCCCCTTCGCAGGCTTACTTCAATATATATTTGGAGGAAAGCTGTCATTTATAACTCTGCAGGTTTGTGAATTACAGTGCCCCTGAGCTCCTTTCTTCAACTCGCTTTCTTGTGAGCTGGGCACAAAACCGCAGGATTGCTTCAGGCCCTAATCTGTTTCCAGCAGGGCACACTGAGCCTTTGTTTAATTCCTCTTCCTGGTGGGCAATGAGCGTTACATTTGCCCGTGCAGACACCTACAGCTAGTCTCTCATTGGTTCTCCCTATTCCTGTTCATTTTGCACAGAAATTGCAAGCTGTGCCAAAGAGGAGGTTAAAGGCACTGACTCTCCAAGCGGGGAGAGTGTTAGTAAAGCATCTGGAATGGTGAACCCGAGGACCAGGATACGAAAACTGAGATGCATTTTAAATCATTTCCCAATCACATGGTGGACGATACTCTTGGTTTCCCATGCATGTTTTAGCTGGAGGAAGAATCCCTTGAACCTGGAGAGTTGGGACCCATGGAATGGGTACCATGCAGTATGACTTCAAAGGGTCTGCATTTGCTCACCGAAACTCACCAATGCTATCAGCCTGAAGTGTCCAGCCTTATGTCTCAACCAGCTCTGGGTGTAGATGTGTTAAATCCCGGTTGCATCACATGCCCTGAGTGAATTATTTAAGAATTGCTCTCTATTTCACTGTCTTTATGATTTTTTTTTGAAATTTATTTTGATAATGGGATTTATCGGATTTTCACTGCTGCGTTTATGCCGCTGTACACACGCTTGATTCTCTTACGGAGACATATATATCCATGGGTTTTAAGATTCTTCCTAGTCAGGTATATTCCTAGGCGTTGAATATGTGGTGTTGGGTCCATTTCGTTGAGCAAGGAGTAGGTCTTGTCTATTACATATTTGGCTTATGGAAAGTTATCTGTGCTAATTTCAGTCTCTGGTTTTATGAAGCACCCCAACGCACCTTTCCCCATATGCAAGCACTATTTTGTTTTCTAAATTTGAGACCCTGTTCTGTTTTGTAATTCAGTTCATGTGTAGTCAAGTTTACATTCCGTGTATTAGTGATATCTTATGATGTTTCTTTTTCTGTGTGACGTAGTTCACGTAGAATCACCGTACCTGCATCCACTCACTATGCCGCTACGGGCCTGATGACACAGATTTCATTGCTGAGTGATATTGCATTGTACGTACGTGCCACAACTTCTTTATCCATATTTTGCTTTCTGGGATATTTACCTGTTACTGTAGACGAGCTTCTTGTGAACACAGCCGTCCCAAATATTGGGGTGGCTGTCTGTTTTTGATTTTAATTTCCGTAAGCTATAGGACCATAAGTTGAAGTGCCATAGACTGTGTTGCTTTGTTTCTTATGTGTTTCAGGAAACACCATACACTTCTCCAGGCTGGCTGCTGGCAATTTACATCCTGCCAATCAGCATAACAAGGCTCCCTGTTCTCCATATCCTGTCCTACCTTTCTGGATTTTACACTTTTTTCAGATGGCCCTCTTGCCCGGGGGGCAGTGAGACTTCATTGTAGTGCAGATTTCCTTTACAGGCTTGCTTGGTTGGCCAAAAAGGGCGTATGCGTTTTTTCCTGAATATATTCAGGAAAAAACGCATACGCCCTTTTTGGCCAAGTGCATCATTGTCGACGTTCTGCCTCTTTTCCTATGCTTTCAGGGCAATTCCAGTCTACCCCCTGCAATCGTTTTCCTGAAATTCTGCCCCGCTTTCAAGTCCCCTTCGCAGGCTTACTTCAATATATTTTTGGAGGATAGCTGTCATTTATAACTCTGCAGGTTTGTGAATTACAGTGCCCCTGAGCTCCTTTCTTCAACTCGCTTTCTTGTGAACTGGGCACAAAACCGCAGGATTGCTTCAGGCCCTAATCTGTTTTGGGCAGGGCATGCTGAGCCTTTGGTAAATTCCTCTTCCTGGTGGGAAATGAGCGTTACATTTGCCCGTGCAGACACCTACAGCTAGTCTCTCATTGGTTCTCCCTATTCCTGTTCATCTTGCACAGAAATTGCAAGCTGTGCCAAACAGGAGGTTAAAGGCACTGACTCTCCAAGCAGGGAGACTGTTAGTAAATCATCTGGAATGGTGAACCCGAGGACCAGGATACGAAAACTGAGATGCATTTTAAATCATTTCCCCATAACACGGTGGACCATACTGTGGGTTTCACATGCATGTTTTAGCTGGAGGAAGAATCCCTTGAACCTGAAGAGTTGGGACCCATGGAATAGGTACCATACAGTATGACTTCAAAGGGTGTGCATTTGCTCACCGAAACTCACCAATGCTATCAGCCTGAAGTGTCCAGCCTTATGTCTCAACCAGCTCTGGGTGTAGATGTGGTCAATCCCGGTTGCATCACATGCCCTGAGTGAATTATTTAAGAATTGCTCTCTATTTCACTGTCTTTGTGTTTTGTTTTCGAAATTTATTTTGATAATGGGATTTATCGGATTTTCACTGCTGCCTTTCGGCCGCTGTACACACCCTTGATTCTCTTACGGAGACATATATATCCATGGGTTTTAAGATTCTTCCTAGTCAGGTATATTCCTAGGCGTTGAATATGTGGTGTTGGGTCCATTTCGTTGAGCAAGGAGTAGGTCTTGTCTATTACATATTGGGCTTATGGAAAGTTATCTGTGCTAATTTCAGTCTCTGGTTTTATGCAGCACCCCAAGGCACCTTTCCCCATAAGCAAGCACTAGTTGGTTTTCTAAATTTGAGACCCTGTTCTGTTTTGTAATTCAGTTCATGTGTAGTCAAGTTTACATTCCGTGTATTAGTGATATCTTATGATGTTTCTTTTTCTGTGTGACGTAGTTCACGTAGAATCACCGTACCTGCATCCACTCACTATGCCGCTACGGGCCTGATGACACAGATTTCATTGCTGAGTGATATTGCATTGTACGTACGTGCCACAACTTCTTTATCCATATTTTGCTTTCTGGGATATTTACCTGTTACTGTAGACGAGCTTCTTGTGAACACAGCCGTCCCAAATATTGGGGTGGCTGTCTGTTTTTGATTTTAATTTCCGTAAGCTATAGGACCATAAGTGGAAGTGCCATAGACTGTGTTGCTTTGTTTCTTATGTGTTTCAGGAAACACCATACACTTCTCCAGGCTGGCTGCTGGCAATTTACATCCTGCCAATCAGCATAACAAGGCTCCCTGTTCTCCATATCCTGTCCTACCTTTCTGGATGTTACACTTTTTTCAGATGGCCCTCTTGCCCGGGGGGCAGTGAGACTTCATTGTAGTGCAGATTTCCTTTACAGGCTTGCTTGGTTGGCCAAAAAGGGCGTATGCGTTTTTTCCTGAATATATTCAGGAAAAAACGCATACGCCCTTTTTGGCCAAGTGCATCATTGTCGACGTTCTGCCTCTTTTCCTATGCTTTCAGGGCAATTCCAGTCTACCCCCTGCAATCGTTTTCCTGAAATTCTGCCCCGCTTTCAAGTCCCCTTCGCAGGCTTACTTCAATATATTTTTGGAGGATAGCTGTCATTTATAACTCTGCAGGTTTGTGAATTACAGTGCCCCTGAGCTCCTTTCTTCAACTCGCTTTCTTGTGAACTGGGCACAAAACCGCAGGATTGCTTCAGGCCCTAATCTGTTTCGGGCAGGGCATGCTGAGCCTTTGGTAAATTCCTCTTCCTGGTGGGAAATGAGCGTTACATTTGCCCGTGCAGACACCTACAGCTAGTCTCTCATTGGTTCTCCCTATTCCTGTTCATCTTGCACAGAAATTGCAAGCTGTGCCAAACAGGAGGTTAAAGGCACTGACTCTCCAAGCAGGGAGACTGTTAGTAAATCATCTGGAATGGTGATCCCGAGGACCAGGATACGAAAACTGAGATGCATTTTAAATCATTTCCCCATAACACGGTGGACCATACTGTGGGTTTCACATGCATGTTTTAGCTGGAGGAAGAATTCCTTGAACCTGAAGAGTTGGGACCCATGGAATAGGTACCATACAGTATGACTTCAAAGGGTGTGCATTTGCTCACCTAAACTCACCAATGCTATCAGCCTGAAGTGTCCAGCCTTATGTCTCAACCAGCTCTGGGTGTAGATGTGGTCAATCCCGGTTGCATCACATGCCCTGAGTGAATTATTTAAGAATTGCTCTCTATTTCACTGTCTTTGTGTTTTGTTTTCGAAATTTATTTTGATAATGGGATTTATCGGATTTTCACTGCTGCCTTTCGGCCGCTGTACACACCCTTGATTCTCTTACGGAGACATATATATCCATGGGTTTTAAGATTCTTCCTAGTCAGGTATATTCCTAGGCGTTGAATATGTGGTGTTGGGTCCATTTCGTTGAGCAAGGAGTAGGTCTTGTCTATTACATATTGGGCTTATGGAAAGTTATCTGTGCTAATTTCAGTCTCTGGTTTTATGCAGCACCCCAAGGCACCTTTCCCCATAAGCAAGCACTAGTTGGTTTTCTAAATTTGAGGCCCTGTTCTGTTTTGTAATTCAGTTCATGTGTAGTCAAGTTTACATTCCGTGTATTCGTGATATCTTATGATGTTTCTTTTTCTGTGTGACGTAGTTCACGTAGAATCACCGTACCTGCATCCACTCACTATGCCGCTATGGGCCTGATGACACAGATTTCATTGCTGAGTGATATTGCATTGTACGTACGTGCCACAAGTTCTTTATCCATTTTTTGCTTTCTGGGATATTTACCTGATACTGTAGACGAGCTTCTTGTGAACACAGCCGTCTCAAATATTGGGGTGGCTGTCTGTTTTTGATTTTAATTTCCGTAAGCTATAGGACCATAAGTGGAAGTGCCATAGGCTGTGTTGCTTTGTTTCTTTCGTGTTTCAGGAAACACCATACACTTCTCCAGGGTGGCTGCTGGCAATTTACATCCTGCCAATCAGCATAACAAGGCTCCCTGTTCTCCATATCCTGTCCTACCTTTCTGGATTTTACACTTTTTTCAGATGGCCCTTTTGCCAGGGGGGCAGTGAGACTTCATTGTAGTGCAGATTTCATTTACAGGCTTGCTTGGTTGGCCAAAAAGGGCGTATGCGTTTTTTCCTGAATATATTCAGGAAAAAACGCATACGCCCTTTTTGGCCAAGTGCATCATTGTTGACGTTCTGCCTCTTTTCCTATGCTTTCAGGGCAATTCCAGTCTACCCCCTGCAATCGTTTTCCTGAAATTCTGCCCCGCTTTCAAGTCCCCTTCGCAGGCTTACTTCAATATATTTTTGGAGGAAAGCTGTCATTTATAACTCTGCAGGTTTGTGAATTACAGTGCCCCTGAGCTCCTTTCTTCAACTCGCTTTCTTGTGAGCTGGGCACAAAACCGCAGGATTGCTTCAGGCCCTAATCTGTTTCCAGCAGGGCACACTGAGCCTTTGTTTAATTCCTCTTCCTGGTGGGCAATGAGCGTTACATTTGCCCGTGCAGACACCTACAGCTAGTCTCTCATTGGTTCTCCCTATTCCTGTTCATTTTGCACAGAAATTGCAAGCTGTGCCAAAGAGGAGGTTAAAGGCACTGACTCTCCAAGCGGGGAGAGTGTTAGTAAAGCATCTGGAATGGTGAACCCGAGGACCAGGATACGAAAACTGAGATGCATTTTAAATCATTTCCCAATCACATGGTGGACGATACTCTTGGTTTCCCATGCATGTTTTAGCTGGAGGAAGAATCCCTTGAACCTGGAGAGTTGGGACCCATGGAATGGGTACCATGCAGTATGACTTCAAAGGGTCTGCATTTGCTCACCGAAACTCACCAATGCTATCAGCCTGAAGTGTCCAGCCTTATGTCTCAACCAGCTCTGGGTGTAGATGTGTTAAATCCCGGTTGCATCACATGCCCTGAGTGAATTATTTAAGAATTGCTCTCTATTTCACTGTCTTTATGATTTTTTTTTGAAATTTATTTTGATAATGGGATTTATCGGATTTTCACTGCTGCGTTTATGCCGCTGTACACACGCTTGATTCTCTTACGGAGACATATATATCCATGGGTTTTAAGATTCTTCCTAGTCAGGTATATTCCTAGGCGTTGAATATGTGGTGTTGGGTCCATTTCGTTGAGCAAGGAGTAGGTCTTGTCTATTACATATTTGGCTTATGGAAAGTTATCTGTGCTAATTTCAGTCTCTGGTTTTATGAAGCACCCCAACGCACCTTTCCCCATAAGCAAGCACTAGTTGGTTTTCTAAATTTGAGACCCTGTTCTGTTTTGTAATTCAGTTCATGTGTAGTCAAGTTTACATTCCGTGTATTAGTGATATCTTATGATGTTTCTTTTTCTGTGTGATGTAGTTCACGTAGAATCACCGTACCTGCATCCACTCACTATGCCGCTACGGGCCTGATGACACAGATTTCATTGCTGAGTGATATTGCATTGTACGTACGTGCCACAACTTCTTTATCCATATTTTGCTTTCTGGGATATTTACCTGTTACTGTAGACGAGCTTCTTGTGAACACAGCCGTCCCAAATATTGGGGTGGCTGTCTGTTTTTGATTTTAATTTCCGTAAGCTATAGGACCATAAGTGGAAGTGCCATAGACTGTGTTGCTTTGTTTCTTATGTGTTTCAGGAAACACCATACACTTCTCCAGGCTGGCTGCTGGCAATTTACATCCTGCCAATCATCATAACAAGGCTCCCTGTTCTCCATATCCTGTCCTACCTTTCTGGATTTTACACTTTTTTCAGATGGCCCTCTTGCCCGGGGGGCAGTGAGACTTCATTGTAGTGCAGATTTCCTTTACAGGCTTGCTTGGTTGGCCAAAAAGGGCGTATGCGTTTTTTCCTGAATATATTCAGGAAAAAACGCATACGCCCTTTTTGGCCAAGTGCATCATTGTCGACGTTCTGCCTCTTTTCCTATGCTTTCAGGGCAATTCCAGTCTACCCCCTGCAATCGTTTTCCTGAAATTCTGCCCCGCTTTCAAGTCCCCTTCGCAGGCTTACTTCAATATATTTTTGGAGGAAAGCTGTCATTTATAACTCTGCAGGTTTGTGAATTACAGTGCCCCTGAGCTCCTTTCTTCAACTCGCTTTCTTGTGAACTGGGCACAAAACCGCAGGATTGCTTCAGGCCCTAATCTGTTTCGGGCAGGGCATGCTGAGCCTTTGGTAAATTCCTCTTCCTGGTGGGAAATGAGCGTTACATTTGCCCGTGCAGACACCTACAGCTAGTCTCTCATTGGTTCTCCCTATTCCTGTTCATCTTGCACAGAAATTGCAAGCTGTGCCAAACAGGAGGTTAAAGGCACTGACTCTCCAAGCAGGGAGACTGTTAGTAAATCATCTGGAATGGTGAACCCGAGGACCAGGATACGAAAACTGAGATGCATTTTAAATCATTTCCCCATAACACGGTGGACCATACTGTGGGTTTCACATGCATGTTTTAGCTGGAGGAAGAATCCCTTGAACCTGAAGAGTTGGGACCCATGGAATAGGTACCATACAGTATGACTTCAAAGGGTGTGCATTTGCTCACCTAAACTCACCAATGCTATCAGCCTGAAGTGTCCAGCCTTATGTCTCAACCAGCTCTGGGTGTAGATGTGGTCAATCCCGGTTGCATCACATGCCCTGAGTGAATTATTTAAGAATTGCTCTCTATTTCACTGTCTTTGTGTTTTGTTTTCGAAATTTATTTTGATAATGGGATTTATCGGATTTTCACTGCTGCCTTTCGGCCGCTGTACACACCCTTGATTCTCTTACGGAGACATATATATCCATGGGTTTTAAGATTCTTCCTAGTCAGGTATATTCCTAGGCGTTGAATATGTGGTGTGGGGTCCATTTCGTTGAGCAAGGAGTAGGTCTTGTCTATTACATATTGGGCTTATGGAAAGTTATCTGTGCTAATTTCAGTCTCTGGTTTTATGCAGCACCCCAAGGCACCTTTCCCCATAAGCAAGCACTAGTTGGTTTTCTAAATTTGAGACCCTTTTCTATTTTGTAATTCAGTTCATGTGTAGTCAAGTTTACATTCCGTGTATTCGTGATATCTTATGATGTTTCTTTTTCTGTGTGACGTAGTTCATGTAGAATCACCGTACCTGCATCCACTCACTATGCCGCTATGGGCCTGATGACACAGATTTCATTGCTGAGTGATATTGCATTGTACGTACGTGCCACAAGTTCTTTATCCATTTTTTGCTTTCTGGGATATTTACCTGATACTGTAGACGAGCTTCTTGTGAACACAGCCGTCTCAAATATTGGGGTGGCTGTCTGTTTTTGATGTTAATTTCCGTAAGCTATAGGACCAAAAGTGGAAGTGCCATAGGCTGTGTTGCTTTGTTTCTTTCGTGTTTCAGGAAACACCATACAATTCTCCAGGCTGGCTGCTGGCAATTTACATCCTGCCAATCAGCATAACAAGGCTCCCTGTTCTCCATATCCTGTCCTACCTTTCTGGATTTTACACTTTTTTCAGATGGCCCTCTTGCCCGGGGGGCAGTGAGACTTCATTGTAGTGCAGATTTCCTTTACAGGCTTTCTTGGTTGGCCAAAAAGGGCGTATGCGTTTTTTCCTGAATATATTCAGGAAAAAACGCATACGCCCTTTTTGGCCAAGTGCATCATTGTCGACGTTCTGCCTCTTTTCCTATGCTTTCAGGGCAATTCCAGTCTACCCCCTGCAATCGTTTTCCTGAAATTCTGCCCCGCTTTCAAGTCCCCTTCGCAGGCTTACTTCAATATATTTTTGGAGGAAAGCTGTCATTTATAACTCTGCAGGTTTGTGAATTACAGTGACCCTGAGCTCCATATTTCAACTCGCTTTCTTGTGAGCTGGGCACAAAACCGCAGGATTGCTTCAGGCCCTAATCTGTTTCCAGCAGGGCACACTGAGCCTTTGTTTAATTCCTCTTCCTGGTGGGCAATGAGCGTTACATTTGCCCGTGCAGACACCTACAGCTAGTCTCTCATTGGTTCTCCCTATTCCTGTTCATTTTGCACAGAAATTGCAAGCTGTGCCAAAGAGGAGGTTAAAGGCACTGACTCTCCAAGCAGGGAGAGTGTTAGTAAAGCATCTGGAATGGTGAACCCGAGGACCAGGATACGAAAACTGAGATGCATTTTAAATCATTTCCCAATCACATGGTGGACGATACTCTTGGTTTCCCATGCATGTTTTAGCTGGAGGAAGAATCCCTTGAACCTGGAGAGTTGGGACCCATGGAATGGGTACCATGCAGTATGACTTCAAAGGGTCTGCATTTGCTCACCGAAACTCACCAATGCTATCAGCCTGAAGTGTCCAGCCTTATGTCTCAACCAGCTCTGGGTGTAGATGTGTTAAATCCCGGTTGCATCACATGCCCTGAGTGAATTATTTAAGAATTGCTCTCTATTTCACTGTCTTTATGATTTTTTTTTGAAATTTATTTTGATAATGGGATTTATCGGATTTTCACTGCTGCGTTTATGCCGCTGTACACACGCTTGATTCTCTTACGGAGACATATATATCCATGGGTTTTAAGATTCTTCCTAGTCAGGTATATTCCTAGGCGTTGAATATGTGGTGTTGGGTCCATTTCGTTGAGCAAGGAGTAGGTCTTGTCTATTACATATTTGGCTTATGGAAAGTTATCTGTGCTAATTTCAGTCTCTGGTTTTATGCAGCACCCCAAGGCACCTTTCCCCATAAGCAAGCACTAGTTGGTTTTCTAAATTTGAGACCCTGTTCTGTTTTGTAATTCAGTTCATGTGTAGTCAAGTTTACATTCCGTGTATTAGTGATATCTTATGATGTTTCTTTTTCTGTGTGACGTAGTTCACGTAGAATCACCGTACCTGCATCCACTCACTATGCCGCTACGGGCCTGATGACACAGATTTCATTGCTGAGTGATATTGCATTGTACGTACGTGCCACAACTTCTTTATCCATATTTTGCTTTCTGGGATATTTACCTGTTACTGTAGACGAGCTTCTTGTGAACACAGCCGTCCCAAATATTGGGGTGGCTGTCTGTTTTTGATTTTAATTTCCGTAAGCTATAGGACCATAAGTGGAAGTGCCATAGACTGTGTTGCTTTGTTTCTTATGTGTTTCAGGAAACACCATACACTTCTCCAGGCTGGCTGCTGGCAATTTACATCCTGCCAATCAGCATAACAAGGCTCCCTGTTCTCCATATCCTGTCCTACCTTTCTGGATTTTACACTTTTTTCAGATGGCCCTCTTGCCCGGGGGGCAGTGAGACTTCATTGTAGTGCAGATTTCCTTTACAGGCTTGCTTGGTTGGCCAAAAAGGGCGTATGCGTTTTTTCCTGAATATATTCAGGAAAAAACGCATACGCCCTTTTTGGCCAAGTGCATCATTGTCGACGTTCTGCCTCTTTTCCTATGCTTTCAGGGCAATTCCAGTCTACCCCCTGCAATCGTTTTCCTGAAATTCTGCCCCGCTTTCAAGTCCCCTTCGCAGGCTTACTTCAATATATTTTTGGAGGAAAGCTGTCATTTATAACTCTGCAGGTTTGTGAATTACAGTGACCCTGAGCTCCTTATTTCAACTCGCTTTCTTGTGAGCTGGTCACAAAACCGCAGGATTGCTTCAGGCCCTAATCTGTTTCCAGCAGGGCACACTGAGCCTTTGTTTAATTCCTCTTCCTGGTGGGCAATGAGCGTTACATTTGCCCGTGCAGACACCTACAGCTAGTCTCTCATTGGTTCTCCCTATTCCTGTTCATTTTGCACAGAAATTGCAAGCTGTGCCAAAGAGGAGGTTAAAGGCACTGACTCTCCAAGCAGGGAGAGTGTTAGTAAAGCATCTGGAATGGTGAACCCGAGGACCAGGATACGAAAACTGAGATGCATTTTAAATCATTTCCCAATCACATGGTGGACGATACTCTTGGTTTCCCATGCATGTTTTAGCTGGAGGAAGAATCCCTTGAACCTGGAGAGTTGGGACCCATGGAATGGGTACCATGCAGTATGACTTCAAAGGGTCTGCATTTGCTCACCGAAACTCACCAATGCTATCAGCCTGAAGTGTCCAGCCTTATGTCTCAACCAGCTCTGGGTGTAGATGTGTTAAATCCCGGTTGCATCACATGCCCTGAGTGAATTATTTAAGAATTGCTCTCTATTTCACTGTCTTTATGATTTTTTTTTGAAATTTATTTTGATAATGGGATTTATCGGATTTTCACTGCTGCGTTTATGCCGCTGTACACACGCTTGATTCTCTTACGGAGACATATATATCCATGGGTTTTAAGATTCTTCCTAGTCAGGTATATTCCTAGGCGTTGAATATGTGGTGTTGGGTCCATTTCGTTGAGCAAGGAGTAGGTCTTGTCTATTACATATTTGGCTTATGGAAAGTTATCTGTGCTAATTTCAGTCTCTGGTTTTATGCAGCACCCCAAGGCACCTTTCCCCATAAGCAAGCACTAGTTGGTTTTCTAAATTTGAGACCCTGTTCTGTTTTGTAATTCAGTTCATGTGTAGTCAAGTTTACATTCCGTGTATTAGTGATATCTTATGATGTTTCTTTTTCTGTGTGACGTAGTTCACGTAGAATCACCGTACCTGCATCCACTCACTATGCCGCTACGGGCCTGATGACACAGATTTCATTGCTGAGTGATATTGCATTGTACGTACGTGCCACAACTTCTTTATCCATATTTTGCTTTCTGGGATATTTACCTGTTACTGTAGACGAGCTTCTTGTGAACACAGCCGTCCCAAATATTGGGGTGGCTGTCTGTTTTTGATTTTAATTTCCGTAAGCTATAGGACCATAAGTGGAAGTGCCATAGACTGTGTTGCTTTGTTTCTTATGTGTTTCAGGAAACACCATACACTTCTCCAGGCTGGCTGCTGGCAATTTACATCCTGCCAATCAGCATAACAAGGCTCCCTGTTCTCCATATCCTGTCCTACCTTTCTGGATTTTACACGTTTTTCAGATGGCCCTCTTGCCCGGGGGGCAGTGAGACTTCATTGTAGTGCAGATTTCCTTTACAGGCTTGCTTGGTTGGCCAAAAAGGGCGTATGCGTTTTTTCCTGAATATATTCAGGAAAAAACGCATACGCCCTTTTTGGCCAAGTGCATCATTGTCGACGTTCTGCCTCTTTTCCTATGCTTTCAGGGCAATTCCAGTCTACCCCCTGCAATCGTTTTCCTGAAATTCTGCCCCGCTTTCAAGTCCCCTTCGCAGGCTTACTTCAATATATTTTTGGAGGATAGCTGTCATTTATAACTCTGCAGGTTTGTGAATTACAGTGCCCCTGAGCTCCTTTCTTCAACTCGCTTTCTTGTGAACTGGGCACAAAACCGCAGGATTGCTTCAGGCCCTAATCTGTTTCGGGCAGGGCATGCTGAGCCTTTGGTAAATTCCTCTTCCTGGTGGGAAATGAGCGTTACATTTGCCCGTGCAGACACCTACAGCTAGTCTCTCATTGGTTCTCCCTATTCCTGTTCATCTTGCACAGAAATTGCAAGCTGTGCCAAACAGGAGTTTAAAGGCACTGACTCTCCAAGCAGGGAGACTGTTAGTAAATCATCTGGAATGGTGATCCCGAGGACCAGGATACGAAAACTGAGATGCATTTTAAATCATTTCCCCATAACACGGTGGACCATACTGTGGGTTTCACATGCATGTTTTAGCTGGAGGAAGAATTCCTTGAACCTGAAGAGTTGGGACCCATGGAATAGGTACCATACAGTATGACTTCAAAGGGTGTGCATTTGCTCACCTAAACTCACCAATGCTATCAGCCTGAAGTGTCCAGCCTTATGTCTCAACCAGCTCTGGGTGTAGATGTGGTCAATCCCGGTTGCATCACATGCCCTGAGTGAATTATTTAAGAATTGCTCTCTATTTCACTGTCTTTGTGTTTTGTTTTCGAAATTTATTTTGATAATGGGATTTATCGGATTTTCACTGCTGCCTTTCGGCCGCTGTACACACCCTTGATTCTCTTACGGAGACATATATATCCATGGGTTTTAAGATTCTTCCTAGTCAGGTATATTCCTAGGCGTTGAATATGTGGTGTTGGGTCCATTTCGTTGAGCAAGGAGTAGGTCTTGTCTATTACATATTGGGCTTATGGAAAGTTATCTGTGCTAATTTCAGTCTCTGGTTTTATGCAGCACCCCAAGGCACCTTTCCCCATAAGCAAGCACTAGTTGGTTTTCTAAATTTGAGGCCCTGTTCTGTTTTGTAATTCAGTTCATGTGTAGTCAAGTTTACATTCCGTGTATTCGTGATATCTTATGATGTTTCTTTTTCTGTGTGACGTAGTTCACGTAGAATCACCGTACCTGCATCCACTCACTATGCCGCTATGGGCCTGATGACACAGATTTCATTGCTGAGTGATATTGCATTGTACGTACGTGCCACAAGTTCTTTATCCATTTTTTGCTTTCTGGGATATTTACCTGATACTGTAGACGAGCTTCTTGTGAACACAGCCGTCTCAAATATTGGGGTGGCTGTCTGTTTTTGATTTTAATTTCCGTAAGCTATAGGACCATAAGTGGAAGTGCCATAGGCTGTGTTGCTTTGTTTCTTTCGTGTTTCAGGAAACACCATACACTTCTCCAGGGTGGCTGCTGGCAATTTACATCCTGCCAATCAGCATAACAAGGCTCCCTGTTCTCCATATCCTGTCCTACCTTTCTGGATTTTACACTTTTTTCAGATGGCCCTTTTGCCAGGGGGGCAGTGAGACTTCATTGTAGTGCAGATTTCATTTACAGGCTTGCTTGGTTGGCCAAAAAGGGCGTATGCGTTTTTTCCTGAATATATTCAGGAAAAAACGCATACGCCCTTTTTGGCCAAGTGCATCATTGTTGACGTTCTGCCTCTTTTCCTATGCTTTCAGGGCAATTCCAGTCTACCCCCTGCAATCGTTTTCCTGAAATTCTGCCCCGCTTTCAAGTCCCCTTCGCAGGCTTACTTCAATATATTTTTGGAGGAAAGCTGTCATTTATAACTCTGCAGGTTTGTGAATTACAGTGCCCCTGAGCTCCTTTCTTCAACTCGCTTTCTTGTGAGCTGGGCACAAAACCGCAGGATTGCTTCAGGCCCTAATCTGTTTCCAGCAGGGCACACTGAGCCTTTGTTTAATTCCTCTTCCTGGTGGGCAATGAGCGTTACATTTGCCCGTGCAGACACCTACAGCTAGTCTCTCATTGGTTCTCCCTATTCCTGTTCATTTTGCACAGAAATTGCAAGCTGTGCCAAAGAGGAGGTTAAAGGCACTGACTCTCCAAGCGGGGAGAGTGTTAGTAAAGCATCTGGAATGGTGAACCCGAGGACCAGGATACGAAAACTGAGATGCATTTTAAATCATTTCCCAATCACATGGTGGACGATACTCTTGGTTTCCCATGCATGTTTTAGCTGGAGGAAGAATCCCTTGAACCTGGAGAGTTGGGACCCATGGAATGGGTACCATGCAGTATGACTTCAAAGGGTCTGCATTTGCTCACCGAAACTCACCAATGCTATCAGCCTGAAGTGTCCAGCCTTATGTCTCAACCAGCTCTGGGTGTAGATGTGTTAAATCCCGGTTGCATCACATGCCCTGAGTGAATTATTTAAGAATTGCTCTCTATTTCACTGTCTTTATGATTTTTTTTTGAAATTTATTTTGATAATGGGATTTATCGGATTTTCACTGCTGCGTTTATGCCGCTGTACACACGCTTGATTCTCTTACGGAGACATATATATCCATGGGTTTTAAGATTCTTCCTAGTCAGGTATATTCCTAGGCGTTGAATATGTGGTGTTGGGTCCATTTCGTTGAGCAAGGAGTAGGTCTTGTCTATTACATATTTGGCTTATGGAAAGTTATCTGTGCTAATTTCAGTCTCTGGTTTTATGAAGCACCCCAACGCACCTTTCCCCATAAGCAAGCACTAGTTGGTTTTCTAAATTTGAGACCCTGTTCTGTTTTGTAATTCAGTTCATGTGTAGTCAAGTTTACATTCCGTGTATTAGTGATATCTTATGATGTTTCTTTTTCTGTGTGATGTAGTTCACGTAGAATCACCGTACCTGCATCCACTCACTATGCCGCTACGGGCCTGATGACACAGATTTCATTGCTGAGTGATATTGCATTGTACGTACGTGCCACAACTTCTTTATCCATATTTTGCTTTCTGGGATATTTACCTGTTACTGTAGACGAGCTTCTTGTGAACACAGCCGTCCCAAATATTGGGGTGGCTGTCTGTTTTTGATTTTAATTTCCGTAAGCTATAGGACCATAAGTGGAAGTGCCATAGACTGTGTTGCTTTGTTTCTTATGTGTTTCAGGAAACACCATACACTTCTCCAGGCTGGCTGCTGGCAATTTACATCCTGCCAATCATCATAACAAGGCTCCCTGTTCTCCATATCCTGTCCTACCTTTCTGGATTTTACACTTTTTTCAGATGGCCCTCTTGCCCGGGGGGCAGTGAGACTTCATTGTAGTGCAGATTTCCTTTACAGGCTTGCTTGGTTGGCCAAAAAGGGCGTATGCGTTTTTTCCTGAATATATTCAGGAAAAAACGCATACGCCCTTTTTGGCCAAGTGCATCATTGTCGACGTTCTGCCTCTTTTCCTATGCTTTCAGGGCAATTCCAGTCTACCCCCTGCAATCGTTTTCCTGAAATTCTGCCCCGCTTTCAAGTCCCCTTCGCAGGCTTACTTCAATATATTTTTGGAGGAAAGCTGTCATTTATAACTCTGCAGGTTTGTGAATTACAGTGCCCCTGAGCTCCTTTCTTCAACTCGCTTTCTTGTGAACTGGGCACAAAACCGCAGGATTGCTTCAGGCCCTAATCTGTTTCGGGCAGGGCATGCTGAGCCTTTGGTAAATTCCTCTTCCTGGTGGGAAATGAGCGTTACATTTGCCCGTGCAGACACCTACAGCTAGTCTCTCATTGGTTCTCCCTATTCCTGTTCATCTTGCACAGAAATTGCAAGCTGTGCCAAACAGGAGGTTAAAGGCACTGACTCTCCAAGCAGGGAGACTGTTAGTAAATCATCTGGAATGGTGAACCCGAGGACCAGGATACGAAAACTGAGATGCATTTTAAATCATTTCCCCATAACACGGTGGACCATACTGTGGGTTTCACATGCATGTTTTAGCTGGAGGAAGAATCCCTTGAACCTGAAGAGTTGGGACCCATGGAATAGGTACCATACAGTATGACTTCAAAGGGTGTGCATTTGCTCACCTAAACTCACCAATGCTATCAGCCTGAAGTGTCCAGCCTTATGTCTCAACCAGCTCTGGGTGTAGATGTGGTCAATCCCGGTTGCATCACATGCCCTGAGTGAATTATTTAAGAATTGCTCTCTATTTCACTGTCTTTGTGTTTTGTTTTCGAAATTTATTTTGATAATGGGATTTATCGGATTTTCACTGCTGCCTTTCGGCCGCTGTACACACCCTTGATTCTCTTACGGAGACATATATATCCATGGGTTTTAAGATTCTTCCTAGTCAGGTATATTCCTAGGCGTTGAATATGTGGTGTTGGGTCCATTTCGTTGAGCAAGGAGTAGGTCTTGTCTATTACATATTGGGCTTATGGAAAGTTATCTGTGCTAATTTCAGTCTCTGGTTTTATGCAGCACCCCAAGGCACCTTTCCCCATAAGCAAGCACTAGTTGGTTTTCTAAATTTGAGACCCTTTTCTATTTTGTAATTCAGTTCATGTGTAGTCAAGTTTACATTCCGTGTATTCGTGATATCTTATGATGTTTCTTTTTCTGTGTGACGTAGTTCACGTAGAATCACCGTACCTGCATCCACTCACTATGCCGCTATGGGCCTGATGACACAGATTTCATTGCTGAGTGATATTGCATTGTACGTACGTGCCACAAGTTCTTTATCCATTTTTTGCTTTCTGGGATATTTACCTGATACTGTAGACGAGCTTCTTGTGAACACAGCCGTCTCAAATATTGGGGTGGCTGTCTGTTTTTGATTTTAATTTCCGTAAGCTATAGGACCATAAGTGGAAGTGCCATAGGCTGTGTTGCTTTGTTTCTTTCGTGTTTCAGGAAACACCATACACTTCTCCAGGGTGGCTGCTGGCAATTTACATCCTGCCAATCAGCATAACAAGGCTCCCTGTTCTCCATATCCTGTCCTACCTTTCTGGATTTTACACTTTTTTCAGATGGCCCTTTTGCCAGGGGGGCAGTGAGACTTCATTGTAGTGCAGATTTCATTTACAGGCTTTCTTGGTTGGCCAAAAAGGGCGTATGCGTTTTTTCCTGAATATATTCAGGAAAAAACGCATACGCCCTTTTTGGCCAAGTGCATCATTGTCGACGTTCTGCCTCTTTTCCTATGCTTTCAGGGCAATTCCAGTCTACCCCCTGCAATCGTTTTCCTGAAATTCTGCCCCGCTTTCAAGTCCCCTTCGCAGGCTTACTTCAATATATTTTTGGAGGAAAGCTGTCATTTATAACTCTGCAGGTTTGTGAATTACAGTGCCCCTGAGCTCCTTTCTTCAACTCGCTTTCTTGTGAACTGGGCACAAAACCGCAGGATTGCTTCAGGCCCTAATCTGTTTCGGGCAGGGCATGCTGAGCCTTTGGTAAATTCCTCTTCCTGGTGGGAAATGAGCGTTACATTTGCCCGTGCAGACACCTACAGCTAGTCTCTCATTGGTTCTCCCTATTCCTGTTCATCTTGCACAGAAATTGCAAGCTGTGCCAAACAGGAGGTTAAAGGCACTGACTCTCCAAGCAGGGAGACTGTTAGTAAATCATCTGGAATGGTGAACCCGAGGACCAGGATACGAAAACTGAGATGCATTTTAAATCATTTCCCCATAACACGGTGGACCATACTGTGGGTTTCACATGCATGTTTTAGCTGGAGGAAGAATCCCTTGAACCTGAAGAGTTGGGACCCATGGAATAGGTACCATACAGTATGACTTCAAAGGGTGTGCATTTGCTCACCTAAACTCACCAATGCTATCAGCCTGAAGTGTCCAGCCTTATGTCTCAACCAGCTCTGGGTGTAGATGTGGTCAATCCCGGTTGCATCACATGCCCTGAGTGAATTATTTAAGAATTGCTCTCTATTTCACTGTCTTTGTGTTTTGTTTTCGAAATTTATTTTGATAATGGGATTTATCGGATTTGCACTGCTGCCTTTCGGCCGCTGTACACACCCTTGATTCTCTTACGGAGACATATATATCCATGGGTTTTAAGATTCTTCCTAGTCAGGTATATTCCTAGGCGTTGAATATGTGGTGTTGGGTCCATTTCGTTGAGCAAGGAGTAGGTCTTGTCTATTACATATTGGGCTTATGGAAAGTTATCTGTGCTAATTTCAGTCTCTGGTTTTATGCAGCACCCCAAGGCACCTTTCCCCATAAGCAAGCACTAGTTGGTTTTCTAAATTTGAGACCCTTTTCTATTTTGTAATTCAGTTCATGTGTAGTCAAGTTTACATTCCGTGTATTCGTGATATCTTATGATGTTTCTTTTTCTGTGTGACGTAGTTCACGTAGAATCACCGTACCTGCATCCACTCACTATGCCGCTATGGGCCTGATGACACAGATTTCATTGATGAGTGATATTGCATTGTACGTACGTGCCACAAGTTCTTTATCCATTTTTTGCTTTCTGGGATATTTACCTGATACTGTAGACGAGCTTCTTGTGAACACAGCCGTCTCAAATATTGGGGTGGCTGTCTGTTTTTGATTTTAATTTCCGTAAGCTATAGGACCATAAGTGGAAGTGCCATAGGCTGTGTTGCTTTGTTTCTTTCGTGTTTCAGGAAACACCATACACTTCTCCAGGGTGGCTGCTGGCAATTTACATCCTGCCAATCAGCATAACAAGGCTCCCTGTTCTCCATATCCTGTCCTACCTTTCTGGATTTTACACTTTTTTCAGATGGCCCTTTTGCCAGGGGGGGAGTGAGACTTCATTGTAGTGCAGATTTCATTTACAGGCTTTCTTGGTTGGCCAAAAAGGGCGTATGCGTTTTTTCCTGAATATATTCAGGAAAAAACGCATACGCCCTTTTTGGCCAAGTGCATCATTGTCGACGTTCTGCCTCTTTTCCTATGCTTTCAGGGCAATTCCAGTCTACCCCCTGCAATCGTTTTCCTGAAATTCTGCCCCGCTTTCAAGTCCCCTTCGCAGGCTTACTTCAATATATTTTTGGAGGAAAGCTGTCATTTATAACTCTGCAGGTTTGTGAATTACAGTGCCCCTGAGCTCCTTTCTTCAACTCGCTTTCTTGTGAGCTGGGCACAAAACCGCAGGATTGCTTCAGGCCCTAATCTGTTTCCAGCAGGGCACACTGAGCCTTTGTTTAATTCCGCTTCCTGGTGAGCAATGAGCGTTTCATTTGCCCGTGCAGACACCTACAGCTAGTCTCTCATTGGTTCTCCCTATTCCTGTTCATTTTGCACAGAAATTGCAAGCTGTGCCAAAGAGGAGGTTAAAGGCACTGACTCTCCAAGCGGGGAGAGTGTTAGTAAAGCATCTGGAATGGTGAACCCGAGGACCAGGATACGAAAACTGAGATGCATTTTAAATCATTTCCCAATCACATGGTGGACGATACTCTTGGTTTCCCATGCATGTTTTAGCTGGAGGAAGAATCCCTTGAACCTGGAGAGTTGGGACCCATGGAATGGGTACCATGCAGTATGACTTCAAAGGGTCTGCATTTGCTCACCGAAACTCACCAATGCTATCAGCCTGAAGTGTCCAGCCTTATGTCTCAACCAGCTCTGGGTGTAGATGTGTTAAATCCCGGTTGCATCACATGCCCTGAGTGAATTATTTAAGAATTGCTCTCTATTTCACTGTCTTTATGATTTTTTTTTGAAATTTATTTTGATAATGGGATTTATCGGATTTTCACTGCTGCGTTTATGCCGCTGTACACACGCTTGATTCTCTTACGGAGACATATATATCCATGGGTTTTAAGATTCTTCCTAGTCAGGTATATTCCTAGGCGTTGAATATGTGGTGTTGGGTCCATTTCGTTGAGCAAGGAGTAGGTCTTGTCTATTACATATTTGGCTTATGGAAAGTTATCTGTGCTAATTTCAGTCTCTGGTTTTATGAAGCACCCCAACGCACCTTTCCCCATAAGCAAGCACTAGTTGGTTTTCTAAATTTGAGACCCTGTTCTGTTTTGTAATTCAGTTCATGTGTAGTCAAGTTTACATTCCGTGTATTAGTGATATCTTATGATGTTTCTTTTTCTGTGTGACGTAGTTCACGTAGAATCACCGTACCTGCATCCACTCACTATGCCGCTACGGGCCTGATGACACAGATTTCATTGCTGAGTGATATTGCATTGTACGTACGTGCCTCAACTTCTTTATCCATATTTTGCTTTCTGGGATATTTACCTGTTACTGTAGACGAGCTTCTTGTGAACACAGCCGTCCCAAATATTGGGGTGGCTGTCTGTTTTTGATTTTAATTTCCGTAAGCTATAGGACCATAAGTGGAAGTGCCATAGACTGTGTTGCTTTGTTTCTTATGTGTTTCAGGAAACACCATACACTTCTCCAGGCTGGCTGCTGGCAATTTACATCCTGCCAATCAGCATAACAAGGCTCCCTGTTCTCCATATCCTGTCCTACCTTTCTGGATTTTACACTTTTTTCAGATGGCCCTCTTGCCCAGGGGGCAATGAGACTTCATTGTAGTGCAGATTTCCTTTACAGGCTTGCTTGGTTGGCCAAAAAGGGCGTATGCGTTTTTTCCTGAATATATTCAGGAAAAAACGCATACGCCCTTTTTGGCCAAGTGCATCATTGTCGACGTTCTGCCTCTTTTCCTATGCTTTCAGGGCAATTCCAGTCTACCCCCTGCAATCGTTTTCCTGAAATTCTGCCCCGCTTTCAAGTCCCCTTCGCAGGCTTACTTCAATATATTTTTGGAGGAAAGCTGTCATTAATAACTCTGCAGGTTTGTGAATTACAGTGCCCCTGAGCTCCTTTCTTCAACTCGCTTTCTTGTGAACTGGGCACAAAACCGCAGGATTGCTTCAGGCCCTAATCTGTTTCAGGCAGGGCATGCTGAGCCTTTGGTAAATTCCTCTTCCTGGTGGGAAATGAGCGTTACATTTGCCCGTGCAGACACCTACAGCTAGTCTCTCATTGGTTCTCCCTATTCCTGTTCATCTTGCACAGAAATTGCAAGCTGTGCCAAACAGGAGGTTAAAGGCACTGACTCTCCAAGCAGGGAGACTGTTAGTAAATCATCTGGAATGGTGAACCCGAGGACCAGGATACGAAAACTGAGATGCATTTTAAATCATTTCCCCATAACACGGTGGACCATACTGTGGGTTTCACATGCATGTTTTAGCTGGAGGAAGAATCCCTTGAACCTGAAGAGTTGGGACCCATGGAATAGGTACCATACAGTATGACTTCAAAGGGTGTGCATTTGCTCACCTAAACTCACCAATGCTATCAGCCTGAAGTGTCCAGCCTTATGTCTCAACCAGCTCTGGGTGTAGATGTGGTCAATCCCGGTTGCATCACATGCCCTGAGTGAATTATTTAAGAATTGCTCTCTATTTCACTGTCTTTGTGTTTTGTTTTCGAAATTTATTTTGATAATGGGATTTATCGGATTTTCACTGCTGCCTTTCGGCCGCTGTACACACCCTTGATTCTCTTACGGAGACATATATATCCATGGGTTTTAAGATTCTTCCTAGTCAGGTATATTCCTAGGCGTTGAATATGTGGTGTTGGGTCCATTTCGTTGAGCAAGGAGTAGGTCTTGTCTATTACATATTGGGCTTATGGAAAGTTATCTGTGCTAATTTCAGTCTCTGGTTTTATGCAGCACCCCAAGGCACCTTTCCCCATAAGCAAGCACTAGTTGGTTTTCTAAATTTGAGACCCTTTTCTATTTTGTAATTCAGTTCATGTGTAGTCAAGTTTACATTCCGTGTATTCGTGATATCTTATGATGTTTCTTTTTCTGTGTGACGTAGTTCACGTAGAATCACCGTACCTGCATCCACTCACTATGCCGCTATGGGCCTGATGACACAGATTTCATTGCTGAGTGATATTGCATTGTACGTACGTGCCACAAGTTCTTAATCCATTTTTTGCTTTCTGGGATATTTACCTGATACTGTAGACGAGCTTCTTGTGAACACAGCCATCTCAAATATTGGGGTGGCTGTCTGTTTTTGATTTTAATTTCCGTAAGCTATAGGACCATAAGTGGAAGTGCCATAGGCTGTGTTGCTTTGTTTCTTTCGTGTTTCAGGAAACACCATACACTTCTCCAGGGTGGCTGCTGGCAATTTACATCCTGCCAATCAGCATAACAAGGCTCCCTGTTCTCCATATCCTGTCCTACCTTTCTGGATTTTACACTTTTTTCAGATGGCCCTTTTGCCAGGGGGGCAGTGAGACTTCATTGTAGTGCAGATTTCATTTACAGGCTTGCTTGGTTGGCCAAAAAGGGCGTATGCGTTTTTTCCTGAATATATTCAGGAAAAAACGCATACGCCCTTTTTGGCCAAGTGCATCATTGTCGACGTTCTGCCTCTTTTCCTATGCTTTCAGGGCAATTCCAGTCTACCCCCTGCAATCGTTTTCCTGAAATTCTGCCCCGCTTTCAAGTCCCCTTCGCAGGCTTACTTCAATATATTTTTGGAGGAAAGCTGTCATTTATAACTCTGCAGGTTTGTGAATTACAGTGCCCCTGAGCTCCTTTCTTCAACTCGCTTTCTTGTGAGCTGGGCACAAAACCGCAGGATTGCTTCAGGCCCTAATCTGTTTCCAGCAGGGCACACTGAGCCTTTGTTTAATTCCTCTTCCTGGTGGGCAATGAGCGTTACATTTGCCCGTGCAGACACCTACAGCTAGTCTCTCATTGGTTCTCCCTATTCCTGTTCATTTTGCACAGAAATTGCAAGCTGTGCCAAAGAGGAGGTTAAAGGCACTGACTCTCCAAGCGGGGAGAGTGTTAGTAAAGCATCTGGAGTGGTGAACCCGAGGACCAGGATACGAAAACTGAGATGCATTTTAAATCATTTCCCAATCACATGGTGGACGATACTCTTGGTTTCCCATGCATGTTTTAGCTGGAGGAAGAATCCCTTGAACCTGGAGAGTTGGGACCCATGGAATGGGTACCATGCAGTATGACTTCAAAGGGTCTGCATTTGCTCACCGAAACTCACCAATGCTATCAGCCTGAAGTGTCCAGCCTTATGTCTCAACCAGCTCTGGGTGTAGATGTGTTAAATCCCGGTTGCATCACATGCCCTGAGTGAATTATTTAAGAATTGCTCTCTATTTCACTGTCTTTATGATTTTTTTTTGAAATTTATTTTGATAATGGGATTTATCGGATTTTCACTGCTGCGTTTATGCCGCTGTACACACGCTTGATTCTCTTACGGAGACATATATATCCATGGGTTTTAAGATTCTTCCGAGTCAGGTATATTCCTAGGCGTTGAATATGTGGTGTTGGGTCCATTTCGTTGAGCAAGGAGTAGGTCTTGTCTATTACATATTTGGCTTATGGAAAGTTATCTGTGCTAATTTCAGTCTCTGGTTTATGAAGCACCCCAACGCACCTTTCCCCATAAGCAAGCACTAGTTGGTTTTCTAAATTTGAGACCCTGTTCTGTTTTGTAATTCAGTTCATGTGTAGTCAAGTTTACATTCCGTGTATTAGTGATATCTTATGATGTTTCTTTTTCTGTGTGACGTAGTTCACGTAGAATCACCGTACCTGCATCCACTCACTATGCCGCTACGGGCCTGATGACACAGATTTCATTGCTGAGTGATATTGCATTGTACGTACGTGCCACAACTTCTTTATCCATATTTTGCTTTCTGGGATATTTACCTGTTACTGTAGACGAGCTTCTTGTGAACACAGCCGTCCCAAATATTGGGGTGGCTGTCTGTTTTTGATTTTAATTTCCGTAAGCTATAGGACCATAAGTGGAAGTGCCATAGACTGTGTTGCTTTGTTTCTTATGTGTTTCAGGAAACACCATACACTTCTCCAGGCTGGCTGCTGGCAATTTACATCCTGCCAATCAGCATAACAAGGCTCCCTGTTCTCCATATCCTGTCCTACCTTTCTGGATTTTACACTTTTTTCAGATGGCACTCTTGCCTGGGGGGCAGTGAGACTTCATTGTAGTGCAGATTTCCTTTACAGGCTTGCTTGGTTGGCCAAAAAGGGCGTATGCGTTTTTTCCTGAATATATTCAGGAAAAAACGCATACGCCCTTTTTGGCCAAGTGCATCATTGTCGACGTTCTGCCTCTTTTCCTATGCTTTCAGGGCAATTCCAGTCTACCCCCTGCAATCGTTTTCCTGAAATTCTGCCCCGCTTTCAAGTCCCCTTCGCAGGCTTACTTCAATATATTTTTGGAGGATAGCTGTCATTTATAACTCTGCAGGTTTGTGAATTACAGTGCCCCTGAGCTCCTTTCTTCAACTCGCTTTCTTGTGAACTGGGCACAAAACCGCAGGATTGCTTCAGGCCCTAATCTGTTTCGGGCAGGGCATGCTGAGCCTTTGGTAAATTCCTCTTCCTGGTGGGAAATGAGCGTTACATTTGCCCGTGCAGACACCTACAGCTAGTCTCTCATTGGTTCTCCCTATTCCTGTTCATCTTGCACAGAAATTGCAAGCTGTGCCAAACAGGAGGTTAAAGGCACTGACTCTCCAAGCAGGGAGACTGTTAGTAAATCATCTGGAATGGTGAACCCGAGGACCAGGATACAAAAACTGAGATGCATTTTAAATCATTTCCCCATAACACGGTGGACCATACTGTGGGTTTCACATGCATGTTTTAGCTGGAGGAAGAATCCCTTGAACCTGAAGAGTTGGGACCCATGGAATAGGTACCATACAGTATGACTTCAAAGGGTGTGCATTTGCTCACCTAAACTCACCAATGCTATCAGCCTGAAGTGTCCAGCCTTATGTCTCAACCAGCTCTGGGTGTAGATGTGGTCAATCCCGGTTGCATCACATGCCCTGAGTGAATTATTTAAGAATTGCTCTCTATTTCACTGTCTTTGTGTTTTGTTTTCGAAATTTATTTTGATAATGGGATTTATCGGATTTTCACTGCTGCCTTTCGGCCGCTGTACACCCTTGATTCTCTTACGGAGACATATATATCCATGGGTTTTAAGATTCTTCCTAGTCAGGTATATTCCTAGGCGTTGAATATGTGGTGTTGGGTCCATTTCGTTGAGCAAGGAGTAGGACTTGTCTATTACATATTGGGCTTATGGAAAGTTATCTGTGCTAATTTCAGTCTCTGGTTTTATGCAGCACCCCAAGGCACCTTTCCCCATAAGCAAGCATTAGTTGGTTTTCTAAATTTGAGACCCTTTTCTATTTTGTAATTCAGTTCATGTGTAGTCAAGTTTACATTCCGTGTATTCGTGATATCTTATGATGTTTCTTTTTCTGTGTGACGTAGTTCACGTAGAATCACCGTACCTGCATCCACTCACTATGCCGCTACGGGCCTGATGACACAGATTTCATTGCTGAGTGATATTGCATTGTACGTACGTGCCACAAGTTCTTTATCCATTTTTTGCTTTCTGGGATATTTACCTGATACTGTAGACGAGCTTCTTGTGAACACAGCCGTCTCAAATATTGGGGTGGCTGTCTGTTTTTGATTTTAATTTCCGTAAGCTATAGGACCATAAGTGGAAGTGCCATAGGCTGTGTTGCTTTGTTTCTTTCGTGTTTCAGGAAACACCATACACTTCTCCAGGCTGGCTGCTGGCAATTTACATCCTGCCAATCAGCATAACAAGGCTCCCTGTTCTCCATATCCTGTCCTACCTTTCTGGATTTTACACTTTTTTCAGATGGCCCTTTTGCCAGGGGGGCAGTGAGACTTCATTGTAGTGCAGATTTCATTTACAGGCTTGCTTGGTTGGCCAAAAAGGGCGTATGCGTTTTTTCCTGAATATATTCAGGAAAAAACGCATACGCCCTTTTTGGCCAAGTGCATCATTGTCGACGTTCTGCCTCTTTTCCTATGCTTTCAGGGCAATTCCAGTCTACCCCCTGCAATCGTTTTCCTGAAATTCTGCCCCGCTTTCAAGTCCCCTTCGCAGGCTTACTTCAATATATTTTTGGAGGAAAGCTGTCATTTATAACTCTGCAGGTTTGTGAATTACAGTGCCCCTGAGCTCCTTTCTTCAACTCGCTTTCTTGTGAGCTGGGCACAAAACCGCAGGATTGCTTCAGGCCCTAATCTGTTTCCAGCAGGGCACACTGAGCCTTTGTTTAATTCCTCTTCCTGGTGGGCAATGAGTGTTACATTTGCCCATGCAGACACCTACAGCTAGTCTCTCATTGGTTCTCCCTATTCCTGTTCATTTTGCACAGAAATTGCAAGTTGTGCCAAAGAGGAGGTTAAAGGCACTGACTCTCCAAGCGGGGTGAGTGTTAGTAAAGCATCTGGAATGGTGAACCCGAGGACCAGGATACGAAAACTGAGATGCATTTTAAATCATTTCCCAATCACATGGTGGACGATACTCTTGGTTTCCCATGCATGTTTTAGCTGGAGGAAGAATCCCTTGAACCTGGAGAGTTGGGACCCATGGAATGGGTACCATGCAGTATGACTTCAAAGGGTCTGCATTTGCTCACCGAAACTCACCAATGCTATCAGCCTGAAGTGTCCAGCCTTATGTCTCAACCAGCTCTGGGTGTAGATGTGTTAAATCCCGGTTGCATCACATGCCCTGAGTGAATTATTTAAGAATTGCTCTCTATTTCACTGTCTTTATGATTTTTTTTTGAAATTTATTTTGATAATGGGATTTATCGGATTTTCACTGCTGCGTTTATGCCGCTGTACACACGCTTGATTCTCTTACGGAGACATATATATCCATGGGTTTTAAGATTCTTCCTAGTCAGGTATATTCCTAGGCGTTGAATATGTGGTGTTGGGTCCATTTCGTTGAGCAAGGAGTAGGTCTTGTCTATTACATATTTGGCTTATGGAAAGTTATCTGTGCTAATTTCAGTCTCTGGTTTATGAAGCACCCCAACGCACCTTTCCCCATAAGCAAGCACTAGTTGGTTTTCTAAATTTGAGACCCTGTTCTGTTTTGTAATTCAGTTCATGTGTAGTCAAGTTTACATTCCGTGTATTAGTGATATCTTATGATGTTTCTTTTTCTGTGTGACGTAGTTCACGTAGAATCACCGTACCTGCATCCACTCACTATGCCGCTACGGGCCTGATGACACAGATTTCATTGCTGAGTGATATTGCATTGTACGTACGTGCCACAACTTCTTTATCCATATTTTGCTTTCTGGGATATTTACCTGTTACTGTAGACGAGCTTCTTGTGAACACAGCCGTCCCAAATATTGGGGTGGCTGTCTGTTTTTGATTTTAATTTCCGTAAGCTATAGGACCATAAGTGGAAGTGCCATAGACTGTGTTGCTTTGTTTCTTATGTGTTTCAGGAAACACCATACACTTCTCCAGGCAGGCTGCTGGCAATTTACATCCTGCCAATCAGCATAACAAGGCTCCCTGTTCTCCATATCCTGTCCTACCTTTCTGGATTTTACACTTTTTTCAGATGGCCCTCTTGCCCGGGGGGCAGTGAGACTTCATTGTAGTGCAGATTTCCTTTACAGGCTTGCTTGGTTGGCCAAAAAGGGCGTATGCGTTTTTTCCTGAATATATTCAGGAAAAAACGCATACGCCCTTTTTGGCCAAGTGCATCATTGTCGACGTTCTGCCTCTTTTCCTATGCTTTCAGGGCAATTCCAGTCTACCCCCTGCAATCGTTTTCCTGAAATTCTGCCCCGCTTTCAAGTCCCCTTCGCAGGCTTACTTCAATATATTTTTGGAGGATAGCTGTCATTTATAACTCTGCAGGTTTGTGAATTACAGTGCCCCTGAGCTCCTTTCTTCAACTCGCTTTCTTGTGAACTGGGCACAAAACCGCAGGATTGCTTCAGGCCCTAATCTGTTTCGGGCAGGGCATGCTGAGCCTTTGGTAAATTCCTCTTCCTGGTGGGAAATGAGCGTTACATTTGCCCGTGCAGACACCTACAGCTAGTCTCTCATTGGTTCTCCCTATTCCTGTTCATCTTGCACAGAAATTGCAAGCTGTGCCAAACAGGAGGTTAAAGGCACTGACTCTCCAAGCAGGGAGACTGTTAGTAAATCATCTGGAATGGTGAACCCGAGGACCAGGATACGAAAACTGAGATGCATTTTAAATCATTTCCCCATAACACGGTGGACCATACTGTGGGTTTCACATGCATGTTTTAGCTGGAGGAAGAATCCCTTGAACCTGAAGAGTTGGGACCCATGGAATAGGTACCATACAGTATGACTTCAAAGGGTGTGCATTTGCTCACCGAAACTCACCAATGCTATCAGCCTGAAGTGTCCAGCCTTATGTCTCAACCAGCTCTGGGTGTAGATGTGGTCAATCCCGGTTGCATCACATGCCCTGAGTGAATTATTTAAGAATTGCTCTCTATTTCACTGTCTTTGTGTTTTGTTTTCGAAATTTATTTTGATAATGGGATTTATCGGATTTTCACTGCTGCCTTTCGGCCGCTGTACACACCCTTGATTCTCTTATGGAGACATATATATCCATGGGTTTTAAGATTCTTCCTAGTCAGGTATATTCCTAGGCGTTGAATATGTGGTGTTGGGTCCATTTCGTTGAGCAAGGAGTAGGTCTTGTCTATTACATATTGGGCTTATGGAAAGTTATCTGTGCTAATTTCAGTCTCTGGTTTTATGCAGCACCCCAAGGCACCTTTCCCCATAAGCAAGCACTAGTTGGTTTTCTAAATTTGAGACCCTGTTCTATTTTGTAATTCAGTTCATGTGTAGTCAAGTTTACATTCCGTGTATTTGTGATATCTTATGATGTTTCTTTTTCTGTGTGACGTAGTTCACGTAGAATCACCGTACCTGCATCCACTCACTATGCCGCTATGGGCCTGATGACACAGATTTCATTGCTGAGTGATATTGCATTGTACGTACGTGCCACAAGTTCTTTATCCATTTTTTGCTTTCTGGGATATTTACCTGATACTGTAGACGAGCTTCTTGTGAACACAGCCGTCTCAAATATTGGGGTGGCTGTCTGTTTTTGATTTTAATTTCCGTAAGCTATAGGACCATAAGTGGAAGTGCCATAGGCTGTGTTGCTTTGTTTCTTTCATGTTTCAGGAAACACCATACACTTCTCCAGGGTGGCTGCTGGCAATTTACATCCTGCCAATCAGCATAACAAGGCTCCCTGTTCTCCATATCCTGTCCTACCTTTCTGGATTTTACACTTTTTTCAGATGGCCCTTTTGCCAGGGGGGCAATGAGACTTCATTGTAGTGCAGATTTCATTTACAGGCTTGCTTGGTTGGCCAAAAAGGGCGTATGCGTTTTTTCCTGAATATATTCAGGAAAAAACGCATACGCCCTTTTTGGCCAAGTGCATCATTGTCGACGTTCTGCCTCTTTTCCTATGCTTTCAGGGCAATTCCAGTCTACCCCCTGCAATCGTTTTCCTGAAATTCTGCCCCGCTTTCAAGTCTCCTTCGCAGGCTTACTTCAATATATATTTGGAGGAAAGCTGTCATTTATAACTCTGCAGGTTTGTGAATTACAGTGCCCCTGAGCTCCTTTCTTCAACTCGCTTTCTTGTGAGCTGGGCACAAAACCGCAGGATTGCTTCAGGCCCTAATCTGTTTCCAGCAGGGCACACTGAGCCTTTGTTTAATTCCTCTTCCTGGTGGGCAATGAGCGTTACATTTGCCCGTGCAGACACCTACAGCTAGTCTCTCATTGGTTCTCCCTATTCCTGTTCATTTTGCACAGAAATTGCAAGCTGTGCCAAAGAGGAGGTTAAAGGCACTGACTCTCCAAGCGGGGAGAGTGTTAGTAAAGCATCTGGAATGGTGAACCCGAAGACCAGGATACGAAAACTGAGATGCATTTTAAATCATTTCCCAATCACATGGTGGACGATACTCTTGGTTTCCCATGCATGTTTTAGCTGGAGGAAGAATCCCTTGAACCTGGAGAGTTGGGACCCATGGAATGGGTACCATGCAGTATGACTTCAAAGGGTCTGCATTTGCTCACCGAAACTCACCAATGCTATCAGCCTGAAGTGTCCAGCCTTATGTCTCAACCAGCTCTGGGTGTAGATGTGTTAAATCCCGGTTGCATCACATGCCCTGAGTGAATTATTTAAGAATTGCTCTCTATTTCACTGTCTTTATGATTTTTTTTTGAAATTTATTTTGATAATGGGATTTATCGGATTTTCACTGCTGCGTTTATGCCGCTGTACACACGCTTGATTCTCTTACGGAGACATATATATCCATGGGTTTTAAGATTCTTCCTAGTCAGGTATATTCCTAGGCGTTGAATATGTGGTGTTGGGTCCATTTCGTTGAGCAAGGAGTAGGTCTTGTCTATTACATATTTGGCTTATGGAAAGTTATCTGTGCTAATTTCAGTCTCTGGTTTTATGAAGCACCCCAACGCACCTTTCCCCATAAGCAAGCACTAGTTGGTTTTCTAAATTTGAGACCCTGTTCTGTTTTGTAATTCAGTTCATGTGTAGTCAAGTTTACATTCCGTGTATTAGTGATATCTTATGATGTTTCTTTTTCTGTGTGACGTAGTTCACGTAGAATCACCGTACCTGCATCCACTCACTATGCCGCTACGGGCCTGATGACACAGATTTCATTGCTGAGTGATATTGCATTGTACGTACGTGCCACAACTTCTTTATCCATATTTTGCTTTCTGGGATATTTACCTGTTACTGTAGACGAGCTTCTTGTGAACACAGCCGTCCCAAATATTGGGGTGGCTGTCTGTTTTTGATTTTAATTTCCGTAAGCTATAGGACCATAAGTGGAAGTGCCATAGACTGTGTTGCTTTGTTTCTTATGTGTTTCAGGAAACACCATACACTTCTCCAGGCTGGCTGCTGGCAATTTACATCCTGCCAATCAGCATAACAAGGCTCCCTGTTCTCCATATCCTGTCCTACCTTTCTGGATTTTACACTTTTTTCAGATGGCCCTCTTGCCCGGGGGGCAGTGAGACTTCATTGTAGTGCAGATTTCCTTTACAGGCTTGCTTGGTTGGCCAAAAAGGGCGTATGCGTTTTTTCCTGAATATATTTAGGAAAAAACGCATACGCCCTTTTTGGCCAAGTGCATCATTGTCGACGTTCTGCCTCTTTTCCTATGCTTTCAGGGCAATTCCAGTCTACCCCCTGCAATCGTTTTCCTGAAATTCTGCCCCGCTTTCAAGTCCCCTTCGCAGGCTTACTTCAATATATTTTTGGAGGATAGCTGTCATTTATAACTCTGCAGGTTTGTGAATTACAGTGCCCCTGAGCTCCTTTCTTCAACTCGCTTTCTTGTGAACTGGGCACAAAACCGCAGGATTGCTTCAGGCCCTAATCTGTTTTGGGCAGGGCATGCTGAGCCTTTGGTAAATTCCTCTTCCTGGTGGGAAATGAGCGTTACATTTGCCCGTGCAGACACCTACAGCTAGTCTCTCATTGGTTCTCCCTATTCCTGTTCATCTTGCACAGAAATTGCAAGCTGTGCCAAACAGGAGGTTAAAGGCACTGACTCTCCAAGCAGGGAGACTGTTAGTAAATCATCTGGAATGGTGAACCCGAGGACCAGGATACGAAAACTGAGATGCATTTTAAATCATTTCCCCATAACACGGTGGACCATACTGTGGGTTTCACATGCATGTTTTAGCTGGAGGAAGAATCCCTTGAACCTGAAGAGTTGGGACCCATGGAATAGGTACCATACAGTATGACTTCAAAGGGTGTGCATTTGCTCACCGAAACTCACCAATGCTATCAGCCTGAAGTGTCCAGCCTTATGTCTCAACCAGCTCTGGGTGTAGATGTGGTCAATCCCGGTTGCATCACATGCCCTGAGTGAATTATTTAAGAATTGCTCTCTATTTCACTGTCTTTGTGTTTTGTTTTCGAAATTTATTTTGATAATGGGATTTATCGGATTTTCACTGCTGCCTTTCGGCCGCTGTACACACCCTTGATTCTCTTACGGAGACATATATATCCATGGGTTTTAAGATTCTTCCTAGTCAGGTATATTCCTAGGCGTTGAATATGTGGTGTTGGGTCCATTTCGTTGAGCAAGGAGTAGGTCTTGTCTATTACATATTGGGCTTATGGAAAGTTATCTGTGCTAATTTCAGTCTCTGGTTTTATGCAGCACCCCAAGGCACCTTTCCCCATAAGCAAGCACTAGTTGGTTTTCTAAATTTGAGACCCTTTTCTATTTTGTAATTCAGTTCATGTGTAGTCAAGTTTACATTCCGTGTATTCGTGATATCTTATGATGTTTCTTTTTCTGTGTGACGTAGTTCACGTAGAATCACCGTACCTGCATCCACTCACTATGCCGCTATGGGCCTGATGACACAGATTTCATTGCTGAGTGATATTGCATTGTACGTACGTGCCACAAGTTCTTTATCCATTTTTTGCTTTCTGGGATATTTACCTGATACTGTAGACGAGCTTCTTGTGAACACAGCCGTCTCAAATATTGGGGTGGCTGTCTGTTTTTGATTTTAATTTCCGTAAGCTATAGGACCATAAGTGGAAGTGCCATAGGCTGTGTTGCTTTGTTTCTTTCGTGTTTCAGGAAACACCATACACTTCTCCAGGGTGGCTGCTGGCAATTTACATCCTGCCAATCAGCATAACAAGGCTCCCTGTTCTCCATATCCTGTCCTACCTTTCTGGATTTTACACTTTTTTCAGATGGCCCTTTTGCCAGGGGGGCAGTGAGACTTCATTGTAGTGCAGATTTCATTTACAGGCTTGCTTGGTTGGCCAAAAAGGGCGTATGCGTTTTTTCCTGAATATATTCAGGAAAAAACGCATACGCCCTTTTTGGCCAAGTGCATCATTGTCGACGTTCTGCCTCTTTTCCTATGCTTTCAGGGCAATTCCAGTCTACCCCCTGCAATCGTTTTCCTGAAATTCTGCCCCGCTTTCAAGTCCCCTTCGCAGGCTTACTTCAATATATTTTTGGAGGATAGCTGTCATTTATAACTCTGCAGGTTTGTGAATTACAGTGCCCCTGAGCTCCTTTCTTCAACTCGCTTTCTTGTGAACTGGGCACAAAACCGCAGGATTGCTTCAGGCCCTAATCTGTTTTGGGCAGGGCATGCTGAGCCTTTGGTAAATTCCTCTTCCTGGTGGGAAATGAGCGTTACATTTGCCCGTGCAGACACCTACAGCTAGTCTCTCATTGGTTCTCCCTATTCCTGTTCATCTTGCACAGAAATTGCAAGCTGTGCCAAACAGGAGGTTAAAGGCACTGACTCTCCAAGCAGGGAGACTGTTAGTAAATCATCTGGAATGGTGAACCCGAGGACCAGGATACGAAAACTGAGATGCATTTTAAATCATTTCCCCATAACACGGTGGACCATACTGTGGGTTTCACATGCATGTTTTAGCTGGAGGAAGAATCCCTTGAACCTGAAGAGTTGGGACCCATGGAATAGGTACCATACAGTATGACTTCAAAGGGTGTGCATTTGCTCACCGAAACTCACCAATGCTATCAGCCTGAAGTGTCCAGCCTTATGTCTCAACCAGCTCTGGGTGTAGATGTGTTAAATCCCGGTTGCATCACATGCCCTGAGTGAATTATTTAAGAATTGCTCTCTATTTCACTGTCTTTGTGTTTTGTTTTCGAAATTTATTTTGATAATGGGATTTATCGGATTTTCACTGCTGCCTTTCGGCCGCTGTACACACCCTTGATTCTCTTACGGAGACATATATATCCATGGGTTTTAAGATTCTTCCTAGTCAGGTATATTCCTAGGCGTTGAATATGTGGTGTTGGGTCCATTTCGTTGAGCAAGGAGTAGGTCTTGTCTATTACATATTGGGCTTATGGAAAGTTATCTGTGCTAATTTCAGTCTCTGGTTTTATGCAGCACCCCAAGGCACCTTTCCCCATAAGCAAGCACTAGTTGGTTTTCTAAATTTGAGACCCTTTTCTATTTTGTAATTCAGTTCATGTGTAGTCAAGTTTACATTCCGTGTATTCGTGATATCTTATGATGTTTCTTTTTCTGTGTGACGTAGTTCACGTAGAATCACCGTACCTGCATCCACTCACTATGCCGCTATGGGCCTGATGACACAGATTTCATTGCTGAGTGATATTGCATTGTACGTACGTGCCACAAGTTCTTTATCCATTTTTTGCTTTCTGGGATATTTACCTGATACTGTAGACGAGCTTCTTGTGAACACAGCCGTCTCAAATATTGGGGTGGCTGTCTGTTTTTGATTTTAATTTCCGTAAGCTATAGGACCATAAGTGGAAGTGCCATAGGCTGTGTTGCTTTGTTTCTTTCGTGTTTCAGGAAACACCATACACTTCTCCAGGGTGGCTGCTGGCAATTTACATCCTGCCAATCAGCATAACAAGGCTCCCTGTTCTCCATATCCTGTCCTACCTTTCTGGATTTTACACTTTTTTCAGATGGCCCTTTTGCCAGGGGGGCAGTGAGACTTCATTGTAGTGCAGATTTCATTTACAGGCTTGCTTGGTTGGCCAAAAAGGGCGTATGCGTTTTTTCCTGAATATATTCAGGAAAAAACGCATACGCCCTTTTTGGCCAAGTGCATCATTGTCGACGTTCTGCCTCTTTTCCTATGCTTTCAGGGCAATTCCAGTCTACCCCCTGCAATCGTTTTCCTGAAATTCTGCCCCGCTTTCAAGTCCCCTTCGCAGGCTTACTTCAATATATTTTTGGAGGAAAGCTGTCATTTATAACTCTGCAGGTTTGTGAATTACAGTGCCCCTGAGCTCCTTTCTTCAACTCGCTTTCTTGTGAGCTGGGCACAAAACCGCAGGATTGCTTCAGGCCCTAATCTGTTTCCAGCAGGGCACACTGAGCCTTTGTTTAATTCCTCTTCCTGGTGGGCAATGAGCGTTACATTTGCCCGTGCAGACACCTACAGCTAGTCTCTCATTGGTTCTCCCTATTCCTGTTCATTTTGCACAGAAATTGCAAGCTGTGCCAAAGAGGAGGTTAAAGGCACTGACTCTCCAAGCGGGGAGAGTGTTAGTAAAGCATCTGGAATGGTGAACCCGAGGACCAGGATACGAAAACTGAGATGCATTTTAAATCATTTCCCAATCACATGGTGGACGATACTCTTGGTTTCCCATGCATGTTTTAGCTGGAGGAAGAATCCCTTGAGCCTGGAGAGTTGGGACCCATGGAATGGGTACCATGCAGTATGACTTCAAAGGGTCTGCATTTGCTCACCGAAACTCACCAATGCTATCAGCCTGAAGTGTCCAGCCTTATGTCTCAACCAGCTCTAGGTGTAGATGTGTTAAATCCCTGTTGCATCACATGCCCTGAGTGAATTATTTAAGAAGTGCTCTCTATTTCACTGTCTTTATGATTTTTTTTTGAAATTTATTTTGATAATGGGATTTATCGGATTTTCACTGCTGCGTTTATGCCGCTGTACACACGCTTGATTCTCTTACGGAGACATATATATCCATGGGTTTTAAGATTCTTCCTAGTCAGGTATATTCCTAGGCGTTGAATATGTGGTGTTGGGTCCATTTCGTTGAGCAAGGAGTAGGTCTTGTCTATTACATATTTGGCTTATGGAAAGTTATCTGTGCTAATTTCAGTCTCTGGTTTTATGAAGCACCCCAACGCACCTTTCCCCATAAGAAAGCACTAGTTGGTTTTCTAAATTTGAGACCCTGTTCTGTTTTGTAATTCAGTTCATGTGTAGTCAAGTTTACATTCCGTGTATTAGTGATATCTTATGACGTTTCTTTTTCTGTGTGACGTAGTTCATGTAGAATCACCGTACCTGCATCCACTCACTATGCCGCTACGGGCCTGATGACACAGATTTCATTGCTGAGTGATATTGCATTGTACGTACGTGCCACAACTTCTTTATCCATATTTTGCTTTCTGGGATATTTACCTGTTACTGTAGACGAGCTTCTTGTGAACACAGCCGTCCCAAATATTGGGGTGGCTGTCTGTTTTTGATTTTAATTTCCGTAAGCTATAGGACCATAAGTGGAAGTGCCATAGACTGTGTTGCTTTGTTTCTTATGTGTTTCAGGAAACACCATACACTTCTCCAGGCTGGCTGCTGGCAATTTACATCCTGCCAATCAGCATAACAAGGCTCCCTGTTCTCCATATCCTGTCCTACCTTTCTGGATTTTACACTTTTTTCAGATGGCCCTCTTGCCTGGGGGGCAGTGAGACTTCATTGTAGTGCAGATTTCATTTACAGGCTTGCTTGGTTGGCCAAAAAGGGCGTATGCGTTTTTTCCTGAATATATTCAGGAAAAAACGCATACGCCCTTTTTGGCCAAGTGCATCATTGTCGACGTTCTGCCTCTTTTCCTATGCTTTCAGGGCAATTCCAGTCTACCCCCTGCAATCGTTTTCCTGAAATTCTGCCCCGCTTTCAAGTCCCCTTCGCAGGCTTACTTCAATATATTTTTGGAGGATAGCTGTCATTTATAACTCTGCAGGTTTGTGAATTACAGTGCCCCTGAGCTCCTTTCTTCAACTCGCTTTCTTGTGAACTGGGCACAAAACCGCAGGATTGCTTCAGGCCCTAATCTGTTTCAGGCAGGGCATGCTGAGCCTTTGGTAAATTCCTCTTCCTGGTGGGAAATGAGCGTTACATTTGCCCATGCAGACACCTACAGCTAGTCTCTCATTGGTTCTCCCTATTCCTGTTCATCTTGCACAGAAATTGCAAGCTGTGCCAAACAGGAGGTTAAAGGCACTGACTCTCCAAGCAGGGAGACTGTTAATAAATCATCTGGAATGGTGAACCCGAGGACCAGGATACGAAAACTGAGATGCATTTTAAATCATTTCCCCATAACACGGTGGACCATACTGTGGGTTTCACATGCATGTTTTAGCTGGAGGAAGAATCCCTTGAACCTGAAGAGTTGGGACCCATGGAATAGGTACCATACAGTATGACTTCAAAGGGTGTGCATTTGCTCACCTAAACTCACCAATGCTATCAGCCTGAAGTGTCCAGCCTTATGTCTCAACCAGCTCTGGGTGTAGATGTGGTCAATCCCGGTTGCATCACATGCCCTGAGTGAATTATTTAAGAATTGCTCTCTATTTCACTGTCTTTGTGTTTTGTTTTCGAAATTTATTTTGATAATGGGATTTATCGGATTTTCACTGCTGCCTTTCGGCCGCTGTACACACCCTTGATTCTCTTATGGAGACATATATATCCATGGGTTTTAAGATTCTTCCTAGTCAGGTATATTCCTAGGCGTTGAATATGTGGTGTTGGGTCCATTTCGTTGAGCAAGGAGTAGGTCTTGTCTATTACATATTGGGCTTATGGAAAGTTATCTGTGCTAATTTCAGTCTCTGGTTTTATGCAGCACCCCAAGGCACCTTTCCCCATAAGCAAGCACTAGTTGGTTTTCTAAATTTGAGACCCTTTTCTATTTTGTAATTCAGTTCATGTGTAGTCAAGTTTACATTCCGTGTATTCGTGATATCTTATGATGTTTCTTTTTCTGTGTGACGTAGTTCACGTAGAATCACCGTACCTGCAACCACTCACTATGCCGCTATGGGCCTGATGACACAGATTTCATTGCTGAGTGATATTGCATTGTACATACGTGCCACAAGTTCTTTATCCATTTTTTGCTTTCTGGGATATTTACCTGATACTGTAGACGAGCTTCTTGTGAACACAGCCGTCTCAAATATTGGGGTGGCTGTCTGTTTTTGATTTTAATTTCCGTAAGCTATAGGACCATAAGTGGAAGTGCCATAGGCTGTGTTGCTTTGTTTCTTTCGTGTTTCAGGAAACACCATACACTTCTCCAGGGTGGCTGCTGGCAATTTACATCCTGCCAATCAGCATAACAAGGCTCCCTGTTCTCCATATCCTGTCCTACCTTTCTGGATTTTACACTTTTTTCAGATGGCCCTTTTGCCAGGGGGGCAGTGAGACTTCATTGTAGTGCAGATTTCATTTACAGGCTTGCTTGGTTGGCCAAAAAGGGCGTATGCGTTTTTTCCTGAATATATTCAGGAAAAAACGCATACGCCCTTTTTGGCCAAGTGCATCATTGTCGACGTTCTGCCTCTTTTCCTATGCTTTCAGGGCAATTCCAGTCTACCCCCTGCAATCGTTTTCCTGAAATTCTGCCCCGCTTTCAAGTCCCCTTCGCAGGCTTACTTCAATATATTTTTGGAGGAAAGCTGTCATTTATAACTCTGCAGGTTTGTGAATTACAGTGCCCCTGAGCTCCTTTCTTCAACTCGCTTTCTTGTGAGCTGGGCACAAAACCGCAGGATTGCTTCAGGCCCTAATCTGTTTCCAGCAGGGCACACTGAGCCTTTGTTTAATTCCTCTTCCTGGTGGGCAATGAGCGTTACATTTGCCCGTGCAGACACCTACAGCTAGTCTCTCATTGGTTCTCCCTATTCCTGTTCATTTTGCACAGAAATTGCAAGCTGTGCCAAAGAGGAGGTTAAAGGCACTGACTCTCCAAGCGGGGAGAGTGTTAGTAAAGCATCTGGAATGGTGAACCCGAGGACCAGGATACGAAAACTGAGATGCATTTTAAATCATTTCCCAATCACATGGTGGACGATACTCTTGGTTTCCCATGCATGTTTTAGCTGGAGGAAGAATCCCTTGAGCCTGGAGAGTTGGGACCCATGGAATGGGTACCATGCAGTATGACTTCAAAGGGTCTGCATTTGCTCACCGAAACTCACCAATGCTATCAGCCTGAAGTGTCCAGCCTTATGTCTCAACCAGCTCTAGGTGTAGATGTGTTAAATCCCTGTTGCATCACATGCCCTGAGTGAATTATTTAAGAAGTGCTCTCTATTTCACTGTCTTTATGATTTTTTTTTGAAATTTATTTTGATAATGGGATTTATCGGATTTTCACTGCTGCGTTTATGCCGCTGTACACACGCTTGATTCTCTTACGGAGACATATATATCCATGGGTTTTAAGATTCTTCCTAGTCAGGTATATTCCTAGGCGTTGAATATGTGGTGTTGGGTCCATTTCGTTGAGCAAGGAGTAGGTCTTGTCTATTACATATTTGGCTTATGGAAAGTTATCTGTGCTAATTTCAGTCTCTGGTTTTATGAAGCACCCCAACGCACCTTTCCCCATAAGAAAGCACTAGTTGGTTTTCTAAATTTGAGACCCTGTTCTGTTTTGTAATTCAGTTCATGTGTAGTCAAGTTTACATTCCGTGTATTAGTGATATCTTATGACGTTTCTTTTTCTGTGTGACGTAGTTCATGTAGAATCACCGTACCTGCATCCACTCACTATGCCGCTACGGGCCTGATGACACAGATTTCATTGCTGAGTGATATTGCATTGTACGTACGTGCCACAACTTCTTTATCCATATTTTGCTTTCTGGGATATTTACCTGTTACTGTAGACGAGCTTCTTGTGAACACAGCCGTCCCAAATATTGGGGTGGCTGTCTGTTTTTGATTTTAATTTCCGTAAGCTATAGGACCATAAGTGGAAGTGCCATAGACTGTGTTGCTTTGTTTCTTATGTGTTTCAGGAAACACCATACACTTCTCCAGGCTGGCTGCTGGCAATTTACATCCTGCCAATCAGCATAACAAGGCTCCCTGTTCTCCATATCCTGTCCTACCTTTCTGGATTTTACACTTTTTTCAGATGGCCCTCTTGCCTGGGGGGCAGTGAGACTTCATTGTAGTGCAGATTTCATTTACAGGCTTGCTTGGTTGGCCAAAAAGGGCGTATGCGTTTTTTCCTGAATATATTCAGGAAAAAACGCATACGCCCTTTTTGGCCAAGTGCATCATTGTCGACGTTCTGCCTCTTTTCCTATGCTTTCAGGGCAATTCCAGTCTACCCCCTGCAATCGTTTTCCTGAAATTCTGCCCCGCTTTCAAGTCCCCTTCGCAGGCTTACTTCAATATATTTTTGGAGGATAGCTGTCATTTATAACTCTGCAGGTTTGTGAATTACAGTGCCCCTGAGCTCCTTTCTTCAACTCGCTTTCTTGTGAACTGGGCACAAAACCGCAGGATTGCTTCAGGCCCTAATCTGTTTCGGGCAGGGCATGCTGAGCCTTTGGTAAATTCCTCTTCCTGGTGGGAAATGAGCGTTACATTTGCCCATGCAGACACCTACAGCTAGTCTCTCATTGGTTCTCCCTATTCCTGTTCATCTTGCACAGAAATTGCAAGCTGTGCCAAACAGGAGGTTAAAGGCACTGACTCTCCAAGCAGGGAGACTGTTAATAAATCATCTGGAATGGTGAACCCGAGGACCAGGATACGAAAACTGAGATGCATTTTAAATCATTTCCCCATAACACGGTGGACCATACTGTGGGTTTCACATGCATGTTTTAGCTGGAGGAAGAATCCCTTGAACCTGAAGAGTTGGGACCCATGGAATAGGTACCATACAGTATGACTTCAAAGGGTGTGCATTTGCTCACCTAAACTCACCAATGCTATCAGCCTGAAGTGTCCAGCCTTATGTCTCAACCAGCTCTGGGTGTAGATGTGGTCAATCCCGGTTGCATCACATGCCCTGAGTGAATTATTTAAGAATTGCTCTCTATTTCACTGTCTTTGTGTTTTGTTTTCGAAATTTATTTTGATAATGGGATTTATCGGATTTTCACTGCTGCCTTTCGGCCGCTGTACACACCCTTGATTCTCTTATGGAGACATATATATCCATGGGTTTTAAGATTCTTCCTAGTCAGGTATATTCCTAGGCGTTGAATATGTGGTGTTGGGTCCATTTCGTTGAGCAAGGAGTAGGTCTTGTCTATTACATATTGGGCTTATGGAAAGTTATCTGTGCTAATTTCAGTCTCTGGTTTTATGCAGCACCCCAAGGCACCTTTCCCCATAAGCAAGCACTAGTTGGTTTTCTAAATTTGAGACCCTTTTCTATTTTGTAATTCAGTTCATGTGTAGTCAAGTTTACATTCCGTGTATTCGTGATATCTTATGATGTTTCTTTTTCTGTGTGACGTAGTTCACGTAGAATCACCGTACCTGCAACCACTCACTATGCCGCTATGGGCCTGATGACACAGATTTCATTGCTGAGTGATATTGCATTGTACGTACGTGCCACAAGTTCTTTATCCATTTTTTGCTTTCTGGGATATTTACCTGATACTGTAGACGAGCTTCTTGTGAACACAGCCGTCTCAAATATTGGGGTGGCTGTCTGTTTTTGATTTTAATTTCCGTAAGCTATAGGACCATAAGTGGAAGTGCCATAGGCTGTGTTGCTTTGTTTCTTTCGTGTTTCAGGAAACACCATACACTTCTCCAGGGTGGCTGCTGGCAATTTACATCCTGCCAATCAGCATAACAAGGCTCCCTGTTCTCCATATCCTGTCCTACCTTTCTGGATTTTACACTTTTTTCAGATGGCCCTTTTGCCAGGGGGGCAGTGAGACTTCATTGTAGTGCAGATTTCATTTACAGGCTTGCTTGGTTGGCCAAAAAGGGCGTATGCGTTTTATCCTGAATATATTCAGGAAAAAACGCATACGCCCTTTTTGGCCAAGTGCATCATTGTCGACGTTCTGCCTCTTTTCCTATGCTTTCAGGGCAATTCCAGTCTACCCCCTGCAATCGTTTTCCTGAAATTCTGCCCCGCTTTCAAGTCCCCTTCGCAGGCTTACTTCAATATATTTTTGGAGGATAGCTGTCATTTATAACTCTGCAGGTTTGTGAATTACAGTGCCCCTGAGCTCCTTTCTTCAACTCGCTTTCTTGTGAGCTGGGCACAAAACCGCAGGATTGCTTCAGGCCCTAATCTGTTTCCAGCAGGGCACACTGAGCCTTTGTTTAATTCCTCTTCCTGGTGGGCAATGAGCGTTACATTTGCCCGTGCAGACACCTACAGCTAGTCTCTCATTGGTTCTCCCTATTCCTGTTCATTTTGCACAGAAATTGCAAGCTGTGCCAAAGAGGAGGTTAAAGGCACTGACTCTCCAAGCGGGGAGAGTGTTAGTAAAGCATCTGGAATGGTGAACCCGAGGACCAGGATACGAAAACTGAGATGCATTTTAAATCATTTCCCAATCACATGGTGGACGATACTCTTGGTTTCCCATGCATGTTTTAGCTGGAGGAAGAATCCCTTGAGCCTGGAGAGTTGGGACCCATGGAATGGGTACCATGCAGTATGACTTCAAAGGGTCTGCATTTGCTCACCGAAACTCACCAATGCTATCAGCCTGAAGTGTCCAGCCTTATGTCTCAACCAGCTCTGGGTGTAGATGTGTTAAATCCCGGTTGCATCACATGCCCTGAGTGAATTATTTAAGAATTGCTCTCTATTTCACTGTCTTTATGATTTTTTTTTGAAATTTATTTTGATAATGGGATTTATCGGATTTTCACTGCTGCGTTTATGCCGCTGTACACACGCTTGATTCTCTTACGGAGACATATATATCCATGGGTTTTAAGATTCTTCCTAGTCAGGTATATTCCTAGGCGTTGAATATGTGGTGTTGGGTCCATTTCGTTGAGCAAGGAGTAGGTCTTGTCTATTACATATTTGGCTTATGGAAAGTTATCTGTGCTAATTTCAGTCTCTGGTTTTATGAAGCACCCCAACGCACCTTTCCCCATAAGCAAGCACTAGTTGGTTTTCTAAATTTGAGACCCTGTTCTGTTTTGTAATTCAGTTCATGTGTAGTCAAGTTTACATTCCGTGTATTAGTGATATCTTATGATGTTTCTTTTTCTGTGTGACGTAGTTCACGTAGAATCACCGTACCTGCATCCACTCACTATGCCGCTACGGGCCTGATGACACAGATTTCATTGCTGAGTGATATTGCATTGTACGTACGTGCCACAACTTCTTTATCCATATTTTGCTTTCTGGGATATTTACCTGTTACTGTAGACGAGCTTCTTGTGAACACAGCCGTCCCAAATATTGGGGTGGCTGTCTGTTTTTGATTTTAATTTCCGTAAGCTATAGGACCATAAGTGGAAGTGCCATAGACTGTGTTGCTTTGTTTCTTATGTGTTTCAGGAAACACCATACACTTCTCCAGGCTGGCTGCTGGCAATTTACATCCTGCCAATCAGCATAACAAGGCTCCCTGTTCTCCATATCCTGTCCTACCTTTCTGGATTTTACACTTTTTTCAGATGGCCCTCTTGCCCGGGGGGCAGTGAGACTTCATTGTAGTGCAGATTTCATTTACAGGCTTGCTTGGTTGGCCAAAAAGGGCGTATGCGTTTTTTCCTGAATATATTCAGGAAAAAACGCATACGCCCTTTTTGGCCAAGTGCATCATTGTCGACGTTCTGCCTCTTTTCCTATGCTTTCAGGGCAATTCCAGTCTACCCCCTGCAATCGTTTTCCTGAAATTCTGCCCCGCTTTCAAGTCCCCTTCGCAGGCTTACTTCAATATATTTTTGGAGGAAAGCTGTCATTTATAACTCTGCAGGTTTGTGAATTACAGTGCCCCTGAGCTCCTTTCTTCAACTCGCTTTCTTGTGAACTGGGCACAAAACCGCAGGATTGCTTCAGACCCTAATCTGTTTCGGGCAGGGCATGCTGAGCCTTTGGTAAATTCCTCTTCCTGGTGGGAAATGAGCGTTACATTTGCCCGTGCAGACACCTACAGCTAGTCTCTCATTGGTTCTCCCTATTCCTGTTCATCTTGCACAGAAATTGCAAGCTGTGCCAAACAGGAGGTTAAAGGCACTGACTCTCCAAGCAGGGAGACTGTTAGTAAATCATCTGGAATGGTGAACCCGAGGACCAGGATACGAAAACTGAGATGCATTTTAAATCATTTCCCCATAACACGGTGGACCATACTGTGGGTTTCACATGCATGTTTTAGCTGGAGGAAGAATCCCTTGAACCTGAAGAGTTGGGACCCATGGAATAGGTACCATACAGTATGACTTCAAAGGGTGTGCATTTGCTCACCTAAACTCACCAATGCTATCAGCCTGAAGTGTCCAGCCTTATGTCTCAACCAGCTCTGGGTGTAGATGTGGTCAATCCCGGTTGCATCACATGCCCTGAGTGAATTATTTAAGAATTGCTCTCTATTTCACTGTCTTTGTGTTTTGTTTTCGAAATTTATTTTGATAATGGGATTTATCGGATTTTCACTGCTGCCTTTCGGCCGCTGTACACACCCTTGATTCTCTTATGGAGACATATATATCCATGGGTTTTAAGATTCTTCCTAGTCAGGTATATTCCTAGGCGTTGAATATGTGGTGTTGGGTCCATTTCGTTGAGCAAGGAGTAGGTCTTGTCTATTACATATTGGGCTTATGGAAAGTTATCTGTGCTAATTTCAGTCTCTGGTTTTATGCAGCACCCCAAGGCACCTTTCCCCATAAGCAAGCACTAGTTGGTTTTCTAAATTTGAGACCCTTTTCTATTTTGTAATTCAGTTCATGTGTAGTCAAGTTTACATTCCATGTATTCGTGATATCTTATGATGTTTCTTTTTCTGTGTGACGTAGTTCACGTAGAATCACCGTACCTGCATCCACTCACTATGCCGCTATGGGCCTGATGACACAGATTTCATTGCTGAGTGATATTGCATTGTACGTACGTGCCACAAGTTCTTTATCCATTTTTTGCTTTCTGGGATATTTACCTGATACTGTAGACGAGCTTCTTGTGAACACAGCCGTCTCAAATATTGGGGTGGCTGTCTGTTTTTGATTTTAATTTCCGTAAGCTATAGGACCATAAGTGGAAGTGCCATAGGCTGTGTTGCTTTGTTTCTTTCGTGTTTCAGGAAACACCATACACTTCTCCAGGGTGGCTGCTGGCAATTTACATCCTGCCAATCAGCATAACAAGGCTCCCTGTTCTCCATATCCTGTCCTACCTTTCTGGATTTTACACTTTTTTCAGATGGCCCTTTTGCCAGGGGGGCAATGAGACTTCATTGTAGTGCAGATTTCATTTACAGGCTTGCTTGGTTGGCCAAAAAGGGCGTATGCGTTTTTTCCTGAATATATTCAGGAAAAAACGCATACGCCCTTTTTGGCCAAGTGCATCATTGTCGACGTTCTGCCTCTTTTCCTATGCTTTCAGGGCAATTCCAGTCTACCCCCTGCAATCGTTTTCCTGAAATTCTGCCCCGCTTTCAAGTCCCCTTCGCAGGCTTACTTCAATATATTTTTGGAGGAAAGCTGTCATTTATAACTCTGCAGGTTTGTGAATTACAGTGCCCCTGAGCTCCTTTCTTCAACTCGCTTTCTTGTGAGCTGGGCACAAAACCGCAGGATTGCTTCAGGCCCTAATCTGTTTCCAGCAGGGCACACTGAGCCTTTGTTTAATTCCTCTTCCTGGTGGGCAATGAGCGTTACATTTGCCCGTGCAGACACCTACAGCTAGTCTCTCATTGGTTCTCCCTATTCCTGTTCATTTTGCACAGAAATTGCAAGCTGTGCCAAAGAGGAGGTTAAAGGCACTGACTCTCCAAGCGGGGAGAGTGTTAGTAAAGCATCTGGAATGGTGAACCCGAGGACCAGGATACGAAAACTGAGATGCATTTTAAATCATTTCCCAATCACATGGTGGACGATACTCTTGTTTTCCCATGCATGTTTTAGCTGGAGGAAGAATCCCTTGAACCTGGAGAGTTGGGACCCATGGAATGGGTACCATGCAGTATGACTTCAAAGGGTCTGCATTTGCTCACCGAAACTCACCAATGCTATCAGCCTGAAGTGTCCAGCCTTATGTCTCAACCAGCTCTGGGTGTAGATGTGTTAAATCCCGGTTGCATCACATGCCCTGAGTGAATTATTTAAGAATTGCTCTCTATTTCACTGTCTTTATGATTTTTTTTTGAAATTTATTTTGATAATGGGATTTATCGGATTTTCACTGCTGCGTTTATGCCGCTGTACACACGCTTGATTCTCTTACGGAGACATATATATCCATGGGTTTTAAGATTCTTCCTAGTCAGGTATATTCCTAGGCGTTGAATATGTGGTGTTGGGTCCATTTCGTTGAGCAAGGAGTAGGTCTTGTCTATTACATATTTGGCTTATGGAAAGTTATCTGTGCTAATTTCAGTCTCTGGTTTTATGAAGCACCCCAACGCACCTTTCCCCATAAGCAAGCACTAGTTGGTTTTCTAAATTTGAGACCATGTTCTGTTTTGTAATTCAGTTCATGTGTAGTCAAGTTTACATTCCGTGTATTAGTGATATCTTATGATGTTTCTTTTTCTGTGTGACGTAGTTCACGTAGAATCACCGTACCTGCATCCACTCACTATGCCGCTACGGGCCTGATGACACAGATTTCATTGCTGAGTGATATTGCATTGTACGTACGTGCCACAACTTCTTTATCCATATTTTGCTTTCTGGGATATTTACCTGTTACTGTAGACGAGCTTCTTGTGAACACAGCCGTCCCAAATATTGGGGTGGCTGTCTGTTTTTGATTTTAATTTCCGTAAGCTATAGGACCATAAGTGGAAGTGCCATAGACTGTGTTGCTTTGTTTCTTATGTGTTTCAGGAAACACCATACACTTCTCCAGGCTGGCTGCTGGCAATTTACATCCTGCCAATCAGCATAACAAGGCTCCCTGTTCTCCATATCCTGTCCTACCTTTCTGGATTTTACACTTTTTTCAGATGGCCCTCTTGCCCGGGGGGCAGTGAGACTTCATTGTAGTGCAGATTTCCTTTACAGGCTTGCTTGGTTGGCCAAAAAGGGCGTATGCGTTTTTTCCTGAATATATTTGGCCAAGTGCATCATTGTCGACGTTCTGCCTCTTTTCCTATGCTTTCAGGGCAATTCCAGTCTACCCCCTGCAATCGTTTTCCTGAAATTCTGCCCCGCTTTCAAGTCCCCTTCGCAGGCTTACTTCAATATATTTTTGGAGGATAGCTGTCATTTATAACTCTGCAGGTTTGTGAATTACAGTGCCCCTGAGCTCCTTTCTTCAACTCGCTTTCTTGTGAACTGGGCACAAAACTGCAGGATTGCTTCAGGCCCTAATCTGTTTCGGGCAGGGCATGCTGAGCCTTTGGTAAATTCCTCTTCCTGGTGGGAAATGAGCGTTACATTTGCCCGTGCAGACACCTACAGCTAGTCTCTCATTGGTTCTCCCTATTCCTGTTCATCTTGCACAGAAATTGCAAGCTGTGCCAAACAGGAGGTTAAAGGCACTGACTCTCCAAGCAGGGAGACTGTTAGTAAATCATCTGGAATGGTGAACCCGAGGACCAGGATACGAAAACTGAGATGCATTTTAAATCATTTCCCCATAACACGGTGGACCATACTGTGGGTTTCACATGCATGTTTTAGCTGGAGGAAGAATCCCTTGAACCTGAAGAGTTGGGACCCATGGAATAGGTACCATACAGTATGACTTCAAAGGGTGTGCATTTGCTCACCTAAACTCACCAATGCTATCAGCCTGAAGTGTCCAGCCTTATGTCTCAACCAGCTCTGGGTGTAGATGTGGTCAAACCCGGTTGCATCACATGCCCTGAGTGAATTATTTAAGAATTGCTCTCTATTTCACTGTCTTTGTGTTTTGTTTTCGAAATTTATTTTGATAATGGGATTTATCGGATTTTCACTGCCGCCTTTCGGCCGCTGTACACACCCTTGATTCTCTTACGGAGACATATATATCCATGGGTTTTAAGATTCTTCCTAGTCAGGTATATTCCTAGGCGTTGAATATGTGGTGTGGGGTCCATTTCGTTGAGCAAGGAGTAGGTCTTGTCTATTACATATTGGGCTTATGGAAAGTTATCTGTGCTAATTTCAGTCTCTGGTTTTATGCAGCACCCCAAGGCACCTTTCCCCATAAGCAAGCACTAGTTGGTTTTCTAAATTTGAGACCCTTTTCTATTTTGTAATTCAGTTCATGTGTAGTCAAGTTTACATTCCGTGTATTCGTGATATCTTATGATGTTTCTTTTTCTGTGTGACGTAGTTCACGTAGAATCACCGTACCTGCATCCACTCACTATGCCGCTATGGGCCTGATGACACAGATTTCATTGCTGAGTGATATTGCATTGTACGTACGTGCCACAAGTTCTTTATCCATTTTTTGCTTTCTGGGATATTTACCTGATACTGTAGACGAGCTTCTTGTGAACACAGCCGTCTCAAATATTGGGGTGGCTGTCTGTTTTTGATTTTAATTTCCGTAAGCTATAGGACCATAAGTGGAAGTGCCATAGGCTGTGTTGCTTTGTTTCTTTCGTGTTTCAGGAAACACCATACACTTCTCCAGGGTGGCTGCTGGCAATTTACATCCTGCCAATCAGCATAACAAGGCTCCCTGTTCTCCATATCCTGTCCTACCTTTCTGGATTTTACACTTTTTTCAGATGGCCCTTTTGCCAGGGGGGCAGTGAGACTTCATTGTAGTGCAGATTTCATTTACAGGCTTGCTTGGTTGGCCAAAAAGGGCGTATGCGTTTTTTCCTGAATATATTCAGGAAAAAACGCATACGCCCTTTTTGGCCAAGTGCATCATTGTCGACGTTCTGCCTCTTTTCCTATGCTTTCAGGGCAATTCCAGTCTACCCCCTGCAATCGTTTTCCTGAAATTCTGCCCCGCTTTCAACTCCCCTTCGCAGGCTTACTTCAATATATTTTTGGAGGATAGCTGTCATTTATAACTCTGCAGGTTTGTGAATTACAGTGCCCCTGAGCTCCTTTCTTCAACTCGCTTTCTTGTGAGCTGGGCACAAAACCGCAGGATTGCTTCAGGCCCTAATCTGTTTCCGGGAGGGCACGCTGAGCCTTTGTTTAATTCCTCTTCCTGGTGGGCAATGAGCGTTACATTTGCCCGTGCAGACACCTACAGCTAGTCTCTGATTGGTTCTCCCTATTCCTGTTCATTTTGCACAGAAATTGCAAGCTGTGCCAAAGAGGAGGTTAAAGGCATTGACTCTCCAAGCGGGGAGAGTGTTAGTAAAGCATCTGGAATGGTGAACCCGAGGACCAAGATACGAAAACTGAGATGCATTTTAAATCATTTCCCAATCACATGGTGGACGATACTCTTGGTTTCCCATGCATGTTTTAGCTGGAGGAAGAATCCCTTGAACCTGGAGAGTTGGGACCCATGAAATGGGTACCATGCAGTATGACTTCAAAGGGTCTGCATTTGCTCACCGAAACTCACCAATGCTATCAGCCTGAAGTGTCCAGCCTTATGTCTCAACCAGCTCTGGGTGTAGATGTGTTAAATCCCGGTTGCATCACATGCCCTGAGTGAATTATTTAAGAATTGCTCTCTATTTCACTGTCTTTATGATTTTTTCTTGAAATTTATTTTGATAATGGGATTTATCGGATTTTCACTGCTGCGTTTATGCCGCTGTACACACGCTTGATTCTCTTACGGAGACATATATATCCATGGGTTTTAAGATTCTTCCTAGTCAGGTATATTCCTAGGCGTTGAATATGTGGTGTTGGGTCCATTTCGTTGAGCAAGGAGTAGGTCTTGTCTATTACATATTTGGCTTATGGAAAGTTATCTGTGCTAATTTCAGTCTCTGGTTTTATGAAGCACCCCAACGCACCTTTCCCCATAAGCAAGCACTAGTTGGTTTTCTAAATTTGAGACCCTGTTCTGTTTTGTAATTCAGTTCATGTGTAGTCAAGTTTACATTCCGTGTATTAGTGATATCTTATGATGTTTCTTTTTCTGTGTGACGTAGTTCACGTAGAATCACCGTACCTGCATCCACTCACTATGCCGCTACGGGCCTGATGACACAGATTTCATTGCTGAGTGATATTGCATTGTACGTACGTGCCACAACTTCTTTATCCATATTTTGCTTTCTGGGATATTTACCTGTTACTGTAGACGAGCTTCTTGTGAACACAGCCGTCCCAAATATTGGGGTGGCTGTCTGTTTTTGATTTTAATTTCCGTAAGCTATAGGACCATAAGTGGAAGTGCCATAGACTGTGTTGCTTTGTTTCTTATGTGTTTCAGGAAACACCATACACTTCTCCAGGCTGGCTGCTGGCAATTTACATCCTGCCAATCAGCATAACAAGGCTCCCTGTTCTCCATATCCTGTCCTACCTTTCTGGATTTTACACTTTTTTCAGATGGCCCTCTTGCCCGGGGGGCAGTGAGACTTCATTGTAGTGAAGATTTCCTTTACAGGCTTGCTTGGTTGGCCAAAAAGGGCGTATGCGTTTTTTCCTGAATATATTCAGGAAAAAACGCATACGCCCTTTTTGGCCAAGTGCATCATTGTCGACGTTCTGCCTCTTTTCCTATGCTTTCAGGGCAATTCCAGTCTACCCCCTGCAATCGTTTTCCTGAAATTCTGCCCCGCTTTCAAGTCCCCTTCGCAGGCTTACTTCAATATATTTTTGGAGGATAGCTGTCATTTATAACTCTGCAGGTTTGTGAATTACAGTGCCCCTGAGCTCCTTTCTTCAACTCGCTTTCTTGTGAACTGGGCACAAAACCGCAGGATTGCTTCAGGCCCTAATCTGTTTCGGGCAGGGCATGCTGAGCCTTTGGTAAATTCCTCTTCCTGGTGGGAAATGAGCGTTACATTTGCCCGTGCAGACACCTACAGCTAGTCTCTCATTGGTTCTCCCTATTCCTGTTCATCTTGCACAGAAATTGCAAGCTGTGCCAAACAGGAGGTTAAAGGCACTGACTCTCCAAGCAGGGAGACTGTTAGTAAATCATCTGGAATGGTGAACCCGAGGACCAGGATACGAAAACTGAGATGCATTTTAAATCATTTCCCCATAACACGGTGGACCATACTGTGGGTTTCACATGCATGTTTTAGCTGGAGGAAGAATCCCTTGAACCTGAAGAGTTGGGACCCATGGAATAGGTACCATACAGTATGACTTCAAAGGGTGTGCATTTGCTCACCTAAACTCACCAATGCTATCAGCCTGAAGTGTCCAGCCTTATGTCTCAACCAGCTCTGGGTGTAGATGTGGTCAAACCCGGTTGCATCACATGCCCTGAGTGAATTATTTAAGAATTGCTCTCTATTTCACTGTCTTTGTGTTTTGTTTTCGAAATTTATTTTGATAATGGGATTTATCGGATTTTCACTGCTGCCTTTCGGCCGCTGTACACACCCTTGATTCTCTTACGGAGACATATATATCCATGGGTTTTAAGATTCTTCCTAGTCAGGTATATTCCTAGGCGTTGAATATGTGGTGTGGGGTCCATTTCGTTGAGCAAGGAGTAGGTCTTGTCTATTACATATTGGGCTTATGGAAAGTTATCTGTGCTAATTTCAGTCTCTGGTTTTATGCAGCACCCCAAGGCACCTTTCCCCATAAGCAAGCACTAGTTGGTTTTCTAAATTTGAGACCCTTTTCTATTTTGTAATTCAGTTCATGTGTAGTCAAGTTTACATTCCGTGTATTCGTGATATCTTATGATGTTTCTTTTTCTGTGTGACGTAGTTCACGTAGAATCACCGTACCTGCATCCACTCACTATGCCGCTATGGGCCTGATGACACAGATTTCATTGCTGAGTGATATTGCATTGTACGTACGTGCCACAAGTTCTTTATCCATTTTTTGCTTTCTGGGATATTTACCTGATACTGTAGACGAGCTTCTTGTGAACACAGCCGTCTCAAATATTGGGGTGGCTGTCTGTTTTTGATTTTAATTTCCGTAAGCTATAGGACCATAAGTGGAAGTGCCATAGGCTGTGTTGCTTTGTTTCTTTCGTGTTTCAGGAAACACCATACACTTCTCCAGGGTGGCTGCTGGAAATTTACATCCTGCCAATCAGCATAACAAGGCTCCCTGTTCTCCATATCCTGTCCTACCTTTCTGGATTTTACACTTTTTTCAGATGGCCCTTTTGCCAGGGGGGCAGTGAGACTTCATTGTAGTGCAGATTTCATTTACAGGCTTGCTTGGTTGGCCAAAAAGGGCGTATGCGTTTTTTCCTGAATATATTCAGGAAAAAACGCATACGCCCTTTTTGGCCAAGTGCATCATTGTCGACGTTCTGCCTCTTTTCCTATGCTTTCAGGGCAATTCCAGTCTACCCCCTGCAATCGTTTTCCTGAAATTCTGCCCCGCTTTCAACTCCCCTTCGCAGGCTTACTTCAATATATTTTTGGAGGATAGCTGTCATTTATAACTCTGCAGGTTTGTGAATTACAGTGCCCCTGAGCTCCTTTCTTCAACTCGCTTTCTTGTGAGCTGGGCACAAAACCGCAGGATTGCTTCAGGCCCTAATCTGTTTCCGGCAGGGCACGCTGAGCCTTTGTTTAATTCCTCTTCCTGGTGGGCAATGAGCGTTACATTTGCCCGTGCAGACACCTACAGCTAGTCTCTGATTGGTTCTCCCTATTCCTGTTCATTTTGCACAGAAATTGCAAGCTGTGCCAAAGAGGAGGTTAAAGGCATTGACTCTCCAAGCGGGGAGAGTGTTAGTAAAGCATCTGGAATGGTGAACCCGAGGACCAGGATACGAAAACTGAGATGCATTTTAAATCATTTCCCAATCACATGGTGGACGATACTCTTGGTTTCCCATGCATGTTTTAGCTGGAGGAAGAATCCCTTGAACCTGGAGAGTTGGGACCCATGAAATGAGTACCATGCAGTATGACTTCAAAGGGTCTGCATTTGCTCACCGAAACTCACCAATGCTATCAGCCTGAAGTGTCCAGCCTTATGTCTCAACCAGCTCTGGGTGTAGATGTGTTAAATCCCGGTTGCATCACATGCCCTGAGTGAATTATTTAAGAATTGCTCTCTATTTCACTGTCTTTATGATTTTTTCTTGAAATTTATTTTGATAATGGGATTTATCGGATTTTCACTGCTGCGTTTATGCCGCTGTACACACGCTTGATTCTCTTACGGAGACATATATATCCATGGGTTTTAAGATTCTTCCTAGTCAGGTATATTCCTAGGCGTTGAATATGTGGTGTTGGGTCCATTTCGTTGAGCAAGGAGTAGGTCTTGTCTATTACATATTTGGCTTATGGAAAGTTATCTGTGCTAATTTCAGTCTCTGGTTTTATGAAGCACCCCAACGCACCTTTCCCCATAAGCAAGCACTAGTTGGTTTTCTAAATTTGAGACCCTGTTCTGTTTTGTAATTCAGTTCATGTGTAGTCAAGTTTACATTCCGTGTATTAGTGATATCTTATGATGTTTCTTTTTCTGTGTGACGTAGTTCACGTAGAGTCACCGTACCTGCATCCACTCACTATGCCGCTACGGGCCTGATGACACAGATTTCATTGCTGAGTGATATTGCATTGTACGTACGTGCCACAACTTCTTTATCCATATTTTGCTTTCTGGGATATTTACCTGTTACTGTAGACGAGCTTCTTGTGAACACAGCCGTCCCAAATATTGGGGTGGCTGTCTGTTTTTGATTTTAATTTCCGTAAGCTATAGGACCATAAGTGGAAGTGCCATAGACTGTGTTGCTTTGTTTCTTATGTGTTTCAGGAAACACCATACACTTCTCCAGGCTGGCTGCTGGCAATTTACATCCTGCCAATCAGCATAACAAGGCTCCCTGTTCTCCATATCCTGTCCTACCTTTCTGGATTTTACACTTTTTTCAGATGGCCCTCTTGCCCGGGGGGCAGTGAGACTTCATTGTAGTGAAGATTTCCTTTACAGGCTTGCTTGGTTGGCCAAAAAGGGCGTATGCGTTTTTTCCTGAATATATTCAGGAAAAAACGCATACGCCCTTTTTGGCCAAGTGCATCATTGTCGACGTTCTGCCTCTTTTCCTATGCTTTCAGGGCAATTCCAGTCTACCCCCTGCAATCGTTTTCCTGAAATTCTGCCCCGCTTTCAAGTCCCCTTCGCAGGCTTACTTCAATATATTTTTGGAGGATAGCTGTCATTTATAACTCTGCAGGTTTGTGAATTACAGTGCCCCTGAGCTCCTTTCTTCAACTCGCTTTCTTGTGAACTGGGCACAAAACCGCAGGATTGCTTCAGGCCCTAATCTGTTTCGGGCAGGGCATGCTGAGCCTTTGGTAAATTCCTCTTCCTGGTGGGAAATGAGCGTTACATTTGCCCGTGCAGACACCTACAGCTAGTCTCTCATTGGTTCTCCCTATTCCTGTTCATCTTGCACAGAAATTGCAAGCTGTGCCAAACAGGAGGTTAAAGGCACTGACTCTCCAAGCAGGGAGACTGTTAGTAAATCATCTGGAATGGTGAACCCGAGGACCAGGATACGAAAACTGAGATGCATTTTAAATCATTTCCCCATAACACGGTGGACCATACTGTGGGTTTCACATGCATGTTTTAGCTGGAGGAAGAATCCCTTGAACCTGAAGAGTTGGGACCCATGGAATAGGTACCATACAGTATGACTTCAAAGGGTGTGCATTTGCTCACCTAAACTCACCAATGCTATCAGCCTGAAGTGTCCAGCCTTATGTCTCAACCAGCTCTGGGTGTAGATGTGGTCAATCCCGGTTGCATCACATGCCCTGAGTGAATTATTTAAGAATTGCTCTCTATTTCACTGTCTTTGTGTTTTGTTTTCGAAATTTATTTTGATAATGGGATTTATCGGATTTTCACTGCTGCCTTTCGGCCGCTGTACACACCCTTGATTCTCTTACGGAGACATATATATCCATGGGTTTTAAGATTCTTCCTAGTCAGGTATATTCCTAGGCGTTGAATATGTGGTGTTGGGTCCATTTCGTTGAGCAAGGAGTAGGTCTTGTCTATTACATATTGGGCTTATGGAAAGTTATCTGTGCTAATTTCAGTCTCTGGTTTTATGCAGCACCCCAAGGCACCTTTCCCCATAAGCAAGCACTAGTTGGTTTTCTAAATTTGAGACCCTTTTCTATTTTGTAATTCAGTTCATGTGTAGTCAAGTTTACATTCCGTGTATTCGTGATATCTTATGATGTTTCTTTTTCTGTGTGACGTAGTTCACGTAGAATCACCGTACCTGCATCCACTCACTATGCCGCTATGGGCCTGATGACACAGATTTCATTGCTGAGTGATATTGCATTGTACGTACGTGCCACAAGTTCTTTATCCATTTTTTGCTTTCTGGGATATTTACCTGATACTGTAGACGAGCTTCTTGTGAACACAGCCGTCTCAAATATTGGGGTGGCTGTCTGTTTTTGATTTTAATTTCCGTAAGCTATAGGACCATAAGTGGAAGTGCCATAGGCTGTGTTGCTTTGTTTCTTTCGTGTTTCAGGAAACACCATACACTTCTCCAGGGTGGCTGCTGGCAATTTACATCCTGCCAATCAGCATAACAAGGCTCCCTGTTCTCCATATCCTGTCCTACCTTTCTGGATTTTACACTTTTTTCAGATGGCCCTTTTGCCAGGGGGGCAGTGAGACTTCATTGTAGTGCAGATTTCATTTACAGGCTTGCTTGGTTGGCCAAAAAGGGCGTATGCGTTTTTTCCTGAATATATTCAGGAAAAAACGCATACGCCCTTTTTGGCCAAGTGCATCATTGTCGACGTTCTGCCTCTTTTCCTATGCTTTCAGGGCAATTCCAGTCTACCCCCTGCAATCGTTTTCCTGAAATTCTGCCCCGCTTTCAAGTCCCCTTCGCAGGCTTACTTCAATATATTTTTGGAGGAAAGCTGTCATTTATAACTCTGCAGGTTTGTGAATTACAGTGCCCCTGAGCTCCTTTCTTCAACTCGCTTTCTTGTGAGCTGGGCACAAAACCGCAGGATTGCTTCAGGCCCTAATCTGTTTCCAGCAGGGCACACTGAGCCTTTGTTTAATTCCTCTTCCTGGTGGGCAATGAGCGTTACATTTGCCCGTGCAGACACCTACAGCTAGTCTCTCATTGGTTCTCCCTATTCCTGTTCATTTTGCACAGAAATTGCAAGCTGTGCCAAAGAGGAGGTTAAAGGCACTGACTCTCCAAGCGGGGAGAGTGTTAGTAAAGCATCTGGAATGGTGAACCCGAGGACCAGGATACGAAAACTGAGATGCATTTTAAATCATTTCCCAATCACATGGTGGACGATACTCTTGGTTTCCCATGCATGTTTTAGCTGGAGGAAGAATCCCTTGAACCTGGAGAGTTGGGACCCATGGAATGGGTACCATGCAGTATGACTTCAAAGGGTCTGCATTTGCTCACCGAAACTCACCAATGCTATCAGCCTGAAGTGTCCAGCCTTATGTCTCAACCAGCTCTGGGTGTAGATGTGTTAAATCCCGGTTGCATCACATGCCCTGAGTGAATTATTTAAGAATTGCTCTCTATTTCACTGTCTTTATGATTTTTTTTTGAAATTTATTTTGATAATGGGATTTATCGGATTTTCACTGCTGCGTTTATGCCGCTGTACACACGCTTGATTCTCTTACGGAGACATATATATCCATGGGTTTTAAGATTCTTCCTAGTCAGGTATATTCCTAGGCGTTGAATATGTGGTGTTGGGTCCATTTCGTTGAGCAAGGAGTAGGTCTTGTCTATTACATATTTGGCTTATGGAAAGTTATCTGTGCTAATTTCAGTCTCTGGTTTTATGAAGCACCCCAACGCACCTTTCCCCATAAGCAAGCACTAGTTGGTTTTCTAAATTTGAGACCCTGTTCTGTTTTGTAATTCAGTTCATGTGTAGTCAAGTTTACATTCCGTGTATTAGTGATATCTTATGATGTTTCTTTTTCTGTGTGACGTAGTTCACGTAGAATCACCGTACCTGCATCCACTCACTATGCCGCTACGGGCCTGATGACACAGATTTCATTGCTGAGTGATATTGCATTGTACGTACGTGCCACAACTTCTTTATCCATATTTTGCTTTCTGGGATATTTACCTGTTACTGTAGACGAGCTTCTTGTGAACACAGCCGTCCCAAATATTGGGGTGGCTGTCTGTTTTTGATTTTAATTTCCGTAAGCTATAGGACCATAAGTGGAAGTGCCATAGACTGTGTTGCTTTGTTTCTTATGTGTTTCAGGAAACACCATACACTTCTCCAGGCTGGCTGCTGGCAATTTACATCCTGCCAATCAGCATAACAAGGCTCCCTGTTCTCCATATCCTGTCCTACCTTTCTGGATTTTACACTTTTTTCAGATGGCCCTCTTGCCCGGGGGGCAGTGAGACTTCATTGTAGTGCAGATTTCCTTTACAGGCTTGCTTGGTTGGCCAAAAAGGGCGTATGCGTTTTTCCCTGAATATATTCAGGAAAAAACGCATACGCCCTTTTTGGCCAAGTGCATCATTGTCGACGTTCTGCCTCTTTTCCTATGCTTTCAGGGCAATTCCAGTCTACCCCCTGCAATCGTTTTCCTGAAATTCTGCCCCGCTTTCAAGTCCCCTTCGCAGGCTTACTTCAATATATTTTTGGAGGATAGCTGTCATTTATAACTCTGCAGGTTTGTGAATTACAGTGCCCCTGAGCTCCTTTCTTCAACTCGCTTTCTTGTGAACTGGGCACAAAACCGCAGGATTGCTTCAGGCCCTAATCTGTTTCGGGCAGGGCATGCTGAGCCTTTGGTAAATTCCTCTTCCTGGTGGGAAATGAGCGTTACATTTGCCCGTGCAGACACCTACAGCTAGTCTCTCATTGGTTCTCCCTATTCCTGTTCATCTTGCACAGAAATTGCAAGCTGTGCCAAACAGGAGGTTAAAGGCACTGACTCTCCAAGCAGGGAGACTGTTAGTAAATCATCTGGAATGGTGATCCCGAGGACCAGGATACGAAAACTGAGATGCATTTTAAATCATTTCCCCATAACACGGTGGACCATACTGTGGGTTTCACATGCATGTTTTAGCTGGAGGAAGAATCCCTTGAACCTGAAGAGTTGGGACCCATGGAATAGGTACCATACAGTATGACTTCAAAGGGTGTGCATTTGCTCACCTAAACTCACCAATGCTATCAGCCTGAAGTGTCCAGCCTTATGTCTCAACCAGCTCTGGGTGTAGATGTGGTCAATCCAGGTTGCATCACATGCCCTGAGTGAATTATTTAAGAATTGCTCTCTATTTCACTGTCTTTGTGTTTTGTTTTCGAAATTTATTTTGATAATGGGATTTATCGGATTTTCACTGCTGCCTTTCGGCCGCTGTACACACCCTTGATTCTCTTACGGATACATATATATCCATGGGTTTTAAGATTCTTCCTAGTCAGGTATATTCCTAGGCGTTGAATATGTGGTGTTGGGTCCATTTCGTTGAGCAAGGAGTAGGTCTTGTCTATTACATATTGGGCTTATGGAAAGTTATCTGTGCTAATTTCAGTCTCTGGTTTTATGCAGCACCCCAAGGCACCTTTCCCCATAAGCAAGCACTAGTTGGTTTTCTAAATTTGAGGCCCTGTTCTGTTTTGTAATTCAGTTCATGTGTAGTCAAGTTTACATTCCGTGTATTCGTGATATCTTATGATGTTTCTTTTTCTGTGTGACGTAGTTCACGTAGAATCACCGTACCTGCATCCACTCACTATGCCGCTATGGGCCTGATGACACAGATTTCATTGCTGAGTGATATTGCATTGTACGTACGTGCCACAAGTTCTTTATCCATTTTTTGCTTTCTGGGATATTTACCTGATACTGTAGACGAGCTTCTTGTGAACACAGCCGTCTCAAATATTGGGGTGGCTGTCTGTTTTTGATTTTAATTTCCGTAAGCTATAGGACCATAAGTGGAAGTGCCATAGGCTGTGTTGCTTTGTTTCTTTCGTGTTTCAGGAAACACCATACACTTCTCCAGGGTGGCTGCTGGCAATTTACATCCTGCCAATCAGCATAACAAGGCTCCCTGTTCTCCATATCCTGTCCTACCTTTCTGGATTTTACACTTTTTTCAGATGGCCCTTTTGCCAGGGGGGCAGTGAGACTTCATTGTAGTGCAGATTTCATTTACAGGCTTGCTTGGTTGGCCAAAAAGGGCGTATGCGTTTTTTCCTGAATATATTCAGGAAAAAACGCATACGCCCTTTTTGGCCAAGTGCATCATTGTCGACGTTCTGCCTCTTTTCCTATGCTTTCAGGGCAATTCCAGTCTACCCCCTGCAATCGTTTTCCTGAAATTCTGCCCCGCTTTCAAGTCCCCTTCGCAGGCTTACTTCAATATATTTTTGGAGGAAAGCTGTCATTTATAACTCTGCAGGTTTGTGAATTACAGTGCCCCTGAGCTCCTTTCTTCAACTCGCTTTCTTGTGAGCTGGGCACAAAACCGCAGGATTGCTTCAGGCCCTAATCTGTTTCCAGCAGGGCACACTGAGCCTTTGTTTAATTCCTCTTCCTGGTGGGCAATGAGCGTTACATTTGCCCGTGCAGACACCTACAGCTAGTCTCTCATTGGTTCTCCCTATTCCTGTTCATTTTGCACAGAAATTGCAAGCTGTGCCAAAGAGGAGGTTAAAGGCACTGACTCTCCAAGCGGGGAGAGTGTTAGTAAAGCATCTGGAATGGTGAACCCGAGGACCAGGATACGAAAACTGAGATGCATTTTAAATCATTTCCCAATCACATGGTGGACGATACTCTTGGTTTCCCATGCATGTTTTAGCTGGAGGAAGAATCCCTTGAACCTGGAGAGTTGGGACCCATGGAATGGGTACCATGCAGTATGACTTCAAAGGGTCTGCATTTGCTCACCGAAACTCACCAATGTTATCAGCCTGAAGTGTCCAGCCTTATGTCTCAACCAGCTCTGGGTGTAGATGTGTTAAATCCCGGTTGCATCACATGCCCTGAGTGAATTATTTAAGAATTGCTCTCTATTTCACTGTCTTTATGATTTTTTTTTGAAATTTATTTTGATAATGGGATTTATCGGATTTTCACTGCTGCGTTTATGCCGCTGTACACACGCTTGATTCTCTTACGGAGACATATATATCCATGGGTTTTAAGATTCTTCCTAGTCAGGTATATTCCTAGGCGTTGAATATGTGGTGTTGGGTCCATTTCGTTGAGCAAGGAGTAGGTCTTGTCTATTACATATTTGGCTTATGGAAAGTTATCTGTGCTAATTTCAGTCTCTGGTTTTATGAAGCACCCCAACGCACCTTTCCCCATAAGCAAGCACTAGTTGGTTTTCTAAATTTGAGACCCTGTTCTGTTTTGTAATTCAGTTCATGTGTAGTCAAGTTTACATTCCGTGTATTAGTGATATCTTATGATGTTTCTTTTTCTGTGTGACGTAGTTCACGTAGAATCACCGTACCTGCATCCACTCACTATGCCGCTACGGGCCTGATGACACAGATTTCATTGCTGAGTGATATTGCATTGTACGTACGTGCCACAACTTCTTTATCCATATTTTGCTTTCTGGGATATTTACCTGTTACTGTAGACGAGCTTCTTGTGAACACAGCCGTCCCAAATATTGGGGTGGCTGTCTGTTTTTGATTTTAATTTCCGTAAGCTATAGGACCATAAGTGGAAGTGCCATAGACTGTGTTGCTTTGTTTCTTATGTGTTTCAGGAAACACCATACACTTCTCCAGGCTGGCTGCTGGCAATTTACATCCTGCCAATCAGCATAACAAGGCTCCCTGTTCTCCATATCCTGTCCTACCTTTCTGGATTTTACACTTTTTTCAGATGGCCCTCTTGCCCGGGGGGCAGTGAGACTTCATTGTAGTGCAGATTTCCTTTACAGGCTTGCTTGGTTGGCCAAAAAGGGCGTATGCGTTTTTTCCTGAATATATTCAGGAAAAAACGCATACGCCCTTTTTGGCCAAGTGCATCATTGTCGACGTTCTGCCTCTTTTCCTATGCTTTCAGGGCAATTCCAGTCTACCCCCTGCAATCGTTTTCCTGAAATTCTGCCCCGCTTTCAAGTCCCCTTCGCAGGCTTACTTCAATATATTTTTGGAGGATAGCTGTCATTTATAACTCTGCAGGTTTGTGAATTACAGTGCCCCTGAGCTCCTTTCTTCAACTCGCTTTCTTGTGGGCTGGGCACAAAACCGCAGGATTGCTTCAGGCCCTAAACTGTTTCCAGCAGGGCACACTGAGCCTTTGTTTAATTCCTCTTCCTGGTGGGCAATGAGCGTTACATTTGCCCGTGCAGACACCTACAGCTAGTCTCTCATTGGTTCTCCCTATTCCTGTTCATTTTGCACAGAAATTGCAAGCTGTGCCAAAGAGGAGGTTAAAGGCACTGACTCTCCAAGCGGGGAGAGTGTTAGTAAAGCATCTGGAATGGTGAACCCGAGGACCAGGATACGAAAACTGAGATGCATTTTAAATCATTTCCCAATCACATGGTGGACGATACTCTTGGTTTCCCATGCATGTTTTAGCTGGAGGAAGAATCCCTTGAACCTGGAGAGTTGGGACCCATGGAATGGGTACCATGCAGTATGACTTCAAAGGGTGTGCATTTGCTCACCGAAACTCACCAATGCTATCAGCCTGAAGTGTCCAGCCTTATGTCTCAACCAGCTCTGGGTGTAGATGTGTTAAATCCCGGTTGCATCACATGCCCTGAGTGAATTATTTAAGAATTGCTCTCTATTTCACTGTCTTTATGATTTTTTTTTGAAATTTATTTTGATAATGGGATTTATCAGATTTTCACTGCTGCGTTTATGCCGCTGTACACACGCTTGATTCTCTTACGGAGACATATATATCCATGGGTTTTAAGATTCTTCCTAGTCAGGTATATTCCTAGGCGTTGAATATGTGGTGTTGGGTCCATTTCGTTGAGCAAGGAGTAGGTCTTGTCTATTACATATTTGGCTTATGGAAAGTTATCTGTGCTAATTTCAGTCTCTGGTTTTATGAAGCACCCCAACGCACCTTTCCCCATAAGCAAGCACTAGTTGGTTTTCTAAATTTGAGACCCTGTTCTGTTTTGTAATTCAGTTCATGTGTAGTCAAGTTTACATTCCGTGTATTAGTGATATCTTATGATGTTTCTTTTTCTGTGTGACGTAGTTCACGTAGAATCACCGTACCTGCATCCACTCACTATGCCGCTACGGGCCTGATGACACAGATTTCATTGCTGAGTGATATTGCATTGTACGTACGTGCCACAACTTCTTTATCCATATTTTGCTTTCTGGGATATTTACCTGTTACTGTAGACGAGCTTCTTGTGAACACAGCCGTCCCAAATATTGGGGTGGCTGTCTGTTTTTGATTTTAATTTCCGTAAGCTATAGGACCATAAGTGGAAGTGCCATAGACTGTGTTGCTTTGTTTCTTATGTGTTTCAGGAAACACCATACACTTCTCCAGGCTGGCTGCTGGCAATTTACATCCTGCCAATCAGCATAACAAGGCTCCCTGTTCTCCATATCCTGTCCTACCTTTCTGGATTTTACACTTTTTTCAGATGGCCCTCTTGCCCGGGGGGCAGTGAGACTTCATTGTAGTGCAGATTTCCTTTACAGGCTTGCTTGGTTGGCCAAAAAGGGCGTATGCGTTTTTTCCTGAATATATTCAGGAAAAAACGCATACGCCCTTTTTGGCCAAGTGCATCATTGTCGACGTTCTGCCTCTTTTCCTATGCTTTCAGGGCAATTCCAGTCTACCCCCTGCAATCGTTTTCCTGAAATTCTGCCCCGCTTTCAAGTCCCCTTCGCAGGCTTACTTCAATATATTTTTGGAGGATAGCTGTCATTTATAACTCTGCAGGTTTGTGAATTACAGTGCCCCTGAGCTCCTTTCTTCAACTCGCTTTCTTGTGAACTGGGCACAAAACCGCAGGATTGCTTCAGGCCCTAATCTGTTTCGGGCAGGGCATGCTGAGCCTTTGGTAAATTCCTCTTCCTGGTGGGAAATGAGCGTTACATTTGCCCGTGCAGACACCTACAGCTAGTCTCTCATTGGTTCTCCCTATTCCTGTTCATCTTGCACAGAAATTGCAAGCTGTGCCAAACAGGAGGTTAAAGGCACTGACTCTCCAAGCAGGGAGACTGTTAGTAAATCATCTGGAATGGTGAACCCGAGGACCAGGATACGAAAACTGAGATGCATTTTAAATCATTTCCCCATAACACGGTGGACCATACTGTGGGTTTCACATGCATGTTTTAGCTGGAGGAAGAATCCCTTGAACCTGAAGAGTTGGGACCCATGGAATAGGTACCATACAGTATGACTTCAAAGGGTGTGCATTTGCTCACCTAAACTCACCAATGCTATCAGCCTGAAGTGTCCAGCCTTATGTCTCAACCAGCTCTGGGTGTAGATGTGGTCAATCCCGGTTGCATCACATGCCCTGAGTGAATTATTTAAGAATTGCTCTCTATTTCACTGTCTTTGTGTTTTGTTTTCGAAATTTATTTTGATAATGGGATTTATCGGATTTTCACTGCTGCCTTTCGGCCGCTGTACACACCCTTGATTCTCTTACGGAGACATATATATCCATGGGTTTTAAGATTCTTCCTAGTCAGGTATATTCCTAGGCGTTGAATATGTGGTGTGGGGTCCATTTCGTTGAGCAAGGAGTAGGTCTTGTCTATTACATATTGGGCTTATGGAAAGTTATCTGTGCTAATTTCAGTCTCTGGTTTTATGCAGCACCCCAAGGCACCTTTCCCCATAAGCAAGCACTAGTTGGTTTTCTAAATTTGAGACCCTTTTCTATTTTGTAATTCAGTTCATGTGTAGTCAAGTTTACATTCCGTGTATTCGTGATATCTTATGATGTTTCTTTTTCTGTGTGACGTAGTTCACGTAGAATCACCGTACCTGCATCCACTCACTATGCCGCTATGGGCCTGATGACACAGATTTCATTGCTGAGTGATATTGCATTGTACGTACGTGCCACAAGTTCTTTATCCATTTTTTGCTTTCTGGGATATTTACCTGATACTGTAGACGAGCTTCTTGTGAACACAGCCGTCTCAAATATTGGGGTGGCTGTCTGTTTTTGATTTTAATTTCCGTAAGCTATAGGACCATAAGTGGAAGTGCCATAGGCTGTGTTGCTTTGTTTCTTTCGTGTTTCAGGAAACACCATACACTTCTCCAGGGTGGCTGCTGGCAATTTACATCCTGCCAATCAGCATAACAAGGCTCCCTGTTCTCCATATCCTGTCCTACCTTTCTGGATTTTACACTTTTTTCAGATGGCCCTTTTGCCAGGGGGGCAGTGAGACTTCATTGTAGTGCAGATTTCATTTACAGGCTTGCTTGGTTGGCCAAAAAGGGCGTATGCGTTTTTTCCTGAATATATTCAGGAAAAAACGCATACGCCCTTTTTGGCCAAGTGCATCATTGTCGACGTTCTGCCTCTTTTCCTATGCTTTCAGGGCAATTCCAGTCTACCCCCTGCAATCGTTTTCCTGAAATTCTGCCCCGCTTTCAAGTCCCCTTCGCAGGCTTACTTCAATATATTTTTGGAGGAAAGCTGTCATTTATAACTCTGCAGGTTTGTGAATTACAGTGCCCCTGAGCTCCTTTCTTCAACTCGCTTTCTTGTGAGCTGGGCACAAAACCGCAGGATTGCTTCAGGCCCTAATCTGTTTCCAGCAGGGCACACTGAGCCTTTGTTTAATTCCTCTTCCTGGTGGGCAATGAGCGTTACATTTGCCCGTGCAGACACCTACAGCTAGTCTCTCATTGGTTCTCCCTATTCCTGTTCATTTTGCACAGAAATTGCAAGCTGTGCCAAAGAGGAGGTTAAAGGCACTGACTCTCCAAGCGGGGAGAGTGTTAGTAAAGCATCTGGAATGGTGAACCCGAGGACCAGGATACGAAAACTGAGATGCATTTTAAATCATTTCCCAATCACATGGTGGACGATACTCTTGGTTTCCCATGCATGTTTTAGCTGGAGGAAGAATCCCTTGAACCTGGAGAGTTGGGACCCATGGAATGGGTACCATGCAGTATGACTTCAAAGGGTCTGCATTTGCTCACCGAAACTCACCAATGCTATCAGCCTGAAGTGTCCAGCCTTATGTCTCAACCAGCTCTGGGTGTAGATGTGTTAAATCCCGGTTGCATCACATGCCCTGAGTGAATTATTTAAGAATTGCTCTCTATTTCACTGTCTTTATGATTTTTTTTTGAAATTTATTTTGATAATGGGATTTATCGGATTTTCACTGCTGCGTTTATGCCGCTGTACACACGCTTGATTCTCTTACGGAGACATATATATCCATGGGTTTTAAGATTCTTCCTAGTCAGGTATATTCCTAGGCGTTGAATATGTGGTGTTGGGTCCATTTCGTTGAGCAAGGAGTAGGTCTTGTCTATTACATATTTGGCTTATGGAAAGTTATCTGTGCTAATTTCAGTCTCTGGTTTTATGAAGCACCCCAACGCACCTTTCCCCATAAGCAAGCACTAGTTGGTTTTCTAAATTTGAGACCCTGTTCTGTTTTGTAATTCAGTTCATGTGTAGTCAAGTTTACATTCCGTGTATTAGTGATATCTTATGATGTTTCTTTTTCTGTGTGACGTAGTTCACGTAGAATCACCGTACCTGCATCCACTCACTATGCCGCTACGGGCCTGATGACACAGATTTCATTGCTGAGTGATATTGCATTGTACGTACGTGCCACAACTTCTTTATCCATATTTTGCTTTCTGGGATATTTACCTGTTACTGTAGACGAGCTTCTTGTGAACACAGCCGTCCCAAATATTGGGGTGGCTGTCTGTTTTTGATTTTAATTTCCGTAAGCTATAGGACCATAAGTGGAAGTGCCATAGACTGTGTTGCTTTGTTTCTTATGTGTTTCAGGAAACACCATACACTTCTCCAGGCTGGCTGCTGGCAATTTACATCCTGCCAATCAGCATAACAAGGCTCCCTGTTCTCCATATCCTGTCCTACCTTTCTGGATTTTACACTTTTTTCAGATGGCCCTCTTGCCCGGGGGGCAGTGAGACTTCATTGTAGTGCAGATTTCCTTTACAGGCTTGCTTGGTTGGCCAAAAAGGGCGTATGCGTTTTTTCCTGAATATATTCAGGAAAAAACGCATACGCCCTTTTTGGCCAAGTGCATCATTGTCGACGTTCTGCCTCTTTTCCTATGCTTTCAGTGCAATTCCAGTCTACCCCCTGCAATCGTTTTCCTGAAATTCTGCCCCGCTTTCAAGTCCCCTTCGCAGGCTTACTTCAATATATTTTTGGAGGATAGCTGTCATTTATAACTCTGCAGGTTTGTGAATTACAGTGCCCCTGAGCTCCTTTCTTCAACTCGCTTTCTTGTGAACTGGGCACAAAACCGCAGGATTGCTTCAGGCCCTAATCTGTTTCGGGCAGGGCATGCTGAGCCTTTGGTAAATTCCTCTTCCTGGTGGGAAATGAGCGTTACATTTGCCCGTGCAGACACCTACAGCTAGTCTCTCATTGGTTCTCCCTATTCCTGTTCATCTTGCACAGAAATTGCAAGCTGTGCCAAACAGGAGGTTAAAGGCACTGACTCTCCAAGCAGGGAGACTGTTAGTAAATCATCTGGAATGGTGAACCCGAGGACCAGGATACGAAAACTGAGATGCATTTTAAATCATTTCCCCATAACACGGTGGACCATACTGTGGGTTTCACATGCATGTTTTAGCTGGAGGAAGAATCCCTTGAACCTGAAGAGTTGGGACCCATGGAATAGGTACCATACAGTATGACTTCAAAGGGTGTGCATTTGCTCACCTAAACTCACCAATGCTATCAGCCTGAAGTGTCCAGCCTTATGTCTCAACCAGCTCTGGGTGTAGATGTGGTCAATCCCGGTTGCATCACATGCCCTGAGTGAATTATTTAAGAATTGCTCTCTATTTCACTGTCTTTGTGTTTTGTTTTCGAAATTTATTTTGATAATGGGATTTATCGGATTTTCACTGCTGCCTTTCGGCCGCTGTACACACCCTTGATTCTCTTACGGAGACATATATATCCATGGGTTTTAAGATTCTTCCTAGTCAGGTATATTCCTAGGCGTTGAATATGTGGTGTGGGGTCCATTTCGTTGAGCAAGGAGTAGGTCTTGTCTATTACATATTGGGCTTATGGAAAGTTATCTGTGCTAATTTCAGTCTCTGGTTTTATGCAGCACCCCAAGGCACCTTTCCCCATAAGCAAGCACTAGTTGGTTTTCTAAATTTGAGACCCTTTTCTATTTTGTAATTCAGTTCATGTGTAGTCAAGTTTACATTCCGTGTATTCGTGATATCTTATGATGTTTCTTTTTCTGTGTGACGTAGTTCACGTAGAATCACCGTACCTGCATCCACTCACTATGCCGCTACGGGCCTGATGACACAGATTTCATTGCTGAGTGATATTGCATTGTACGTACGTGCCACAAGTTCTTTATCCATTTTTTGCTTTCTGGGATATTTACCTGATACTGTAGACGAGCTTCTTGTGAACACAGCCGTCTCAAATATTGGGGTGGCTGTCTGTTTTTGATTTTAATTTCCGTAAGCTATAGGACCATAAGTGGAAGTGCCATAGGCTGTGTTGCTTTGTTTCTTTCGTGTTTCAGGAAACACCATACACTTCTCCAGGGTGGCTGCTGGCAATTTACATCCTGCCAATCAGCATAACAAGGCTCCCTGTTCTCCATATCCTGTACTACCTTTCTGGATTTTACACTTTTTTCAGATGGCCCTTTTGCCAGGGGGGCAGTGAGACTTCATTGTAGTGCAGATTTCATTTACAGGCTTGCTTGGTTGGCCAAAAAGGGCGTATGCGTTTTTTCCTGAATATATTCAGGAAAAAACGCATACGCCCTTTTTGGCCAAGTGCATCATTGTCGACGTTCTGCCTCTTTTCCTATGCTTTCAGGGCAATTCCAGTCTACCCCCTGCAATCGTTTTCCTGAAATTCTGCCCCGCTTTCAAGTCCCCTTCGCAGGCTTACTTCAATATATTTTTGGAGGAAAGCTGTCATTTATAACTCTGCAGGTTTGTGAATTACAGTGCCCCTGAGCTCCTTTCTTCAACTCGCTTTCTTGTGAGCTGGGCACAAAACCGCAGGATTGCTTCAGGCCCTAATCTGTTTCCAGCAGGGCACACTGAGCCTTTGTTTAATTCCTCTTCCTGGTGGGCAATGAGCGTTACATTTGCCCGTGCAGACACCTACAGCTAGTCTCTCATTGGTTCTCCCTATTCCTGTTCATTTTGCACAGAAATTGCAAGCTGTGCCAAAGAGGAGGTTAAAGGCACTGACTCTCCAAGCGGGGAGAGTGTTAGTAAAGCATCTGGAATGGTGAACCCGAGGACCAGGATACGAAAACTGAGATGCATTTTAAATCATTTCCCAATCACATGGTGGACGATACTCTTGGTTTCCCATGCATGTTTTAGCTGGAGGAAGAATCCCTTGAACCTGGAGAGTTGGGACCCATGGAATGGGTACCATGCAGTATGACTTCAAAGGGTGTGCATTTGCTCACCGAAACTCACCAATGCTATCAGCCTGAAGTGTCCAGCCTTATGTCTCAACCAGCTCTGGGTGTAGATGTGTTAAATCCCGGTTGCATCACATGCCCTGAGTGAATTATTTAAGAATTGCTCTCTATTTCACTGTCTTTATGATTTTTTTTTGAAATTTATTTTGATAATGGGATTTATCGGATTTTCACTGCTGCGTTTATGCCGCTGTACACACGCTTGATTCTCTTACGGAGACATATATATCCATGGGTTTTAAGATTCTTCCTAGTCAGGTATATTCCTAGGCGTTGAATATGTGGTGTTGGGTCCATTTCGTTGAGCAAGGAGTAGGTCTTGTCTATTACATATTTGGCTTATGGAAAGTTATCTGTGCTAATTTCAGTCTCTGGTTTTATGAAGCACCCCAACGCACCTTTCCCCATAAGCAAGCACTAGTTGGTTTTCTAAATTTGAGACCCTGTTCTGTTTTGTAATTCAGTTCATGTGTAGTCAAGTTTACATTCCGTGTATTAGTGATATCTTATGATGTTTCTTTTTCTGTGTGACGTAGTTCACGTAGAATCACCGTACCTGCATCCACTCACTATGCCGCTACGGGCCTGATGACACAGATTTCATTGCTGAGTGATATTGCATTGTACGTACGTGCCACAACTTCTTTATCCATATTTTGCTTTCTGGGATATTTACCTGTTACTGTAGACGAGCTTCTTGTGAACACAGCCGTCCCAAATATTGGGGTGGCTGTCTGTTTTTGATTTTAATTTCCGTAAGCTATAGGACCATAAGTGGAAGTGCCATAGACTGTGTTGCTTTGTTTCTTATGTGTTTCAGGAAACACCATACACTTCTCCAGGCTGGCTGCTGGCAATTTACATCCTGCCAATCAGCATAACAAGGCTCCCTGTTCTCCATATCCTGTCCTACCTTTCTGGATTTTACACTTTTTTCAGATGGCCCTCTTGCCCGGGGGGCAGTGAGACTTCATTGTAGTGCAGATTTCCTTTACAGGCTTGCTTGGTTGGCCAAAAAGGGCGTATGCGTTTTTTCCTGAATATATTCAGGAAAAAACGCATACGCCCTTTTTGGCCAAGTGCATCATTGTCGACGTTCTGCCTCTTTTCCTATGCTTTCAGGGCAATTCCAGTCTACCCCCTGCAATCGTTTTCCTGAAATTCTGCCCCGCTTTCAAGTCCCCTTCGCAGGCTTACTTCAATATATTTTTGGAGGATAGCTGTCATTTATAACTCTGCAGGTTTGTGAATTACAGTGCCCCTGAGCTCCTTTCTTCAACTCGCTTTCTTGTGAACTGGGCACAAAACCGCAGGATTGCTTCAGGCCCTAATCTGTTTCGGGCAGGGCATGCTGAGCCTTTGGTAAATTCCTCTTCCTGGTGGGAAATGAGCGTTACATTTGCCCGTGCAGACACCTACAGCTAGTCTCTCATTGGTTCTCCCTATTCCTGTTCATCTTGCACAGAAATTGCAAGCTGTGCCAAACAGGAGGTTAAAGGCACTGACTCTCCAAGCAGGGAGACTGTTAGTAAATCATCTGGAATGGTGAACCCGAGGACCAGGATACGAAAACTGAGATGCATTTTAAATCATTTCCCCATAACACGGTGGACCATACTGTGGGTTTCACATGCATGTTTTAGCTGGAGGAAGAATCCCTTGAACCTGAAGAGTTGGGACCCATGGAATAGGTACCATACAGTATGACTTCAAAGGGTGTGCATTTGCTCACCTAAACTCACCAATGCTATCAGCCTGAAGTGTCCAGCCTTATGTCTCAACCAGCTCTGGGTGTAGATGTGGTCAATCCCGGTTGCATCACATGCCCTGAGTGAATTATTTAAGAATTGCTCTCTATTTCACTGTCTTTGTGTTTTGTTTTCGAAATTTATTTTGATAATGGGATTTATCGGATTTTCACTGCTGCCTTTCGGCCGCTGTACACACCCTTGATTCTCTTACGGAGACATATATATCCATGGGTTTTAAGATTCTTCCTAGTCAGGTATATTCCTAGGCGTTGAATATGTGGTGTGGGGTCCATTTCGTTGAGCAAGGAGTAGGTCTTGTCTATTACATATTGGGCTTATGGAAAGTTATCTGTGCTAATTTCAGTCTCTGGTTTTATGCAGCACCCCAAGGCACCTTTCCCCATAAGCAAGCACTAGTTGGTTTTCTAAATTTGAGACCCTTTTCTATTTTGTAATTCAGTTCATGTGTAGTCAAGTTTACATTCCGTGTATTCGTGATATCTTATGATGTTTCTTTTTCTGTGTGACGTAGTTCACGTAGAATCACCGTACCTGCATCCACTCACTATGCCGCTACGGGCCTGATGACACAGATTTCATTGCTGAGTGATATTGCATTGTACGTACGTGCCACAAGTTCTTTATCCATTTTTTGCTTTCTGGGATATTTACCTGATACTGTAGACGAGCTTCTTGTGAACACAGCCGTCTCAAATATTGGGGTGGCTGTCTGTTTTTGATTTTAATTTCCGTAAGCTATAGGACCATAAGTGGAAGTGCCATAGGCTGTGTTGCTTTGTTTCTTTCGTGTTTCAGGAAACACCATACACTTCTCCAGGGTGGCTGCTGGCAATTTACATCCTGCCAATCAGCATAACAAGGCTCCCTGTTCTCCATATCCTGTCCTACCTTTCTGGATTTTACACTTTTTTCAGATGGCCCTTTTGCCAGGGGGGCAGTGAGACTTCATTGTAGTGCAGATTTCATTTACAGGCTTGCTTGGTTGGCCAAAAAGGGCGTATGCGTTTTTTCCTGAATATATTCAGGAAAAAACGCATACGCCCTTTTTGGCCAAGTGCATCATTGTCGACGTTCTGCCTCTTTTCCTATGCTTTCAGGGCAATTCCAGTCTACCCCCTGCAATCGTTTTCCTGAAATTCTGCCCCGCTTTCAAGTCCCCTTCGCAGGCTTACTTCAATATATTTTTGGAGGAAAGCTGTCATTTATAACTCTGCAGGTTTGTGAATTACAGTGCCCCTGAGCTCCTTTCTTCAACTCGCTTTCTTGTGAGCTGGGCACAAAACCGCAGGATTGCTTCAGGCCCTAATCTGTTTCCAGCAGGGCACACTGAGCCTTTGTTTAATTCCTCTTCCTGGTGGGCAATGAGCGTTACATTTGCCCGTGCAGACACCTACAGCTAGTCTCTCATTGGTTCTCCCTATTCCTGTTCATTTTGCACAGAAATTGCAAGCTGTGCCAAAGAGGAGGTTAAAGGCACTGACTCTCCAAGCGGGGAGAGTGTTAGTAAAGCATCTGGAATGGTGAACCCGAGGACCAGGATACGAAAACTGAGATGCATTTTAAATCATTTCCCAATCACATGGTGGACGATACTCTTGGTTTCCCATGCATGTTTTAGCTGGAGGAAGAATCCCTTGAACCTGGAGAGTTGGGACCCATGGAATGGGTACCATGCAGTATGACTTCAAAGGGTCTGCATTTGCTCACCGAAACTCACCAATGCTATCAGCCTGAAGTGTCCAGCCTTATGTCTCAACCAGCTCTGGGTGTAGATGTGTTAAATCCCGGTTGCATCACATGCCCTGAGTGAATTATTTAAGAATTGCTCTCTATTTCACTGTCTTTATGATTTTTTTTTGAAATTTATTTTGATAATGGGATTTATCGGATTTTCACTGCTGCGTTTATGCCGCTGTACACACGCTTGATTCTCTTACGGAGACATATATATCCATGGGTTTTAAGATTCTTCCTAGTCAGGTATATTCCTAGGCGTTGAATATGTGGTGTTGGGTCCATTTCGTTGAGCAAGGAGTAGGTCTTGTCTATTACATATTTGGCTTATGGAAAGTTATCTGTGCTAATTTCAGTCTCTGGTTTTATGAAGCACCCAAACGCACCTTTCCCCATAAGCAAGCACTAGTTGGTTTTCTAAATTTGAGACCCTGTTCTGTTTTGTAATTCAGTTCATGTGTAGTCAAGTTTACATTCCGTGTATTAGTGATATCTTATGATGTTTCTTTTTCTGTGTGACGTAGTTCACGTAGAATCACCGTACCTGCATCCACTCACTATGCCGCTACGGGCCTGATGACACAGATTTCATTGCTGAGTGATATTGCATTGTACGTACGTGCCACAACTTCTTTATCCATATTTTGCTTTCTGGGATATTTACCTGTTACTGTAGACGAGCTTCTTGTGAACACAGCCGTCCCAAATATTGGGGTGGCTGTCTGTTTTTGATTTTAATTTCCGTAAGCTATAGGACCATAAGTGGAAGTGCCATAGACTGTGTTGCTTTGTTTCTTATGTGTTTCAGGAAACACCATACACTTCTCCAGGCTGGCTGCTGGCAATTTACATCCTGCCAATCAGCATAACAAGGCTCCCTGTTCTCCATATCCTGTCCTACCTTTCTGGATTTTACACTTTTTTCAGATGGCCCTCTTGCCCGGGGGGCAGTGAGACTTCATTGCAGTGCAGATTTCCTTTACAGGCTTGCTTGGTTGGCCAAAAAGGGCGTATGCGTTTTTTCCTGAATATATTCAGGAAAAAACGCATACGCCCTTTTTGGCCAAGTGCATCATTGTCGACGTTCTGCCTCTTTTCCTATGCTTTCAGGGCAATTCCAGTCTACCCCCTGCAATCGTTTTCCTGAAATTCTGCCCCGCTTTCAAGTCCCCTTCGCAGGCTTACTTCAATATATTTTTGGAGGATAGCTGTCATTTATAACTCTGCAGGTTTGTGAATTACAGTGCCCCTGAGCTCCTTTCTTCAACTCGCTTTCTTGTGAACTGGGCACAAAACCGCAGGATTGCTTCAGGCCCTAATCTGTTTCGGGCAGGGCATGCTGAGCCTTTGGTAAATTCCTCTTCCTGGTGGGAAATGAGCGTTACATTTGCCCGTGCAGACACCTACAGCTAGTCTCTCATTGGTTCTCCCTATTCCTGTTCATCTTGCACAGAAATTGCAAGCTGTGCCAAACAGGAGGTTAAAGGCACTGACTCTCCAAGCAGGGAGACTGTTAGTAAATCATCTGGAATGGTGAACCCGAGGACCAGGATACGAAAACTGAGATGCATTTTAAATCATTTCCCCATAACACGGTGGACCATACTGTGGGTTTCACATGCATGTTTTAGCTGGAGGAAGAATCCCTTGAACCTGAAGAGTTGGGACCCATGGAATAGGTACCATACAGTATGACTTCAAAGGGTGTGCATTTGCTCACCTAAACTCACCAATGCTATCAGCCTGAAGTGTCCAGCCTTATGTCTCAACCAGCTCTGGGTGTAGATGTGGTCAATCCCGGTTGCATCACATGCCCTGAGTGAATTATTTAAGAATTGCTCTCTATTTCACTGTCTTTGTGTTTTGTTTTCGAAATTTATTTTGATAATGGGATTTATCGGATTTTCACTGCTGCCTTTCGGCCGCTGTACACACCCTTGATTCTCTTACGGAGACATATATATCCATGGGTTTTAAGATTCTTCCTAGTCAGGTATATTCCTAGACGTTGAATATGTGGTGTTGGGTCCATTTCGTTGAGCAAGGAGTAGGTCTTGTCTATTACATATTGGGCTTATGGAAAGTTATCTGTGCTAATTTCAGTCTCTGGTTTTATGCAGCACCCCAAGGCACCTTTCCCCATAAGCAAGCACTAGTTGGTTTTCTAAATTTGAGACCCTTTTCTATTTTGTAATTCAGTTCATGTGTAGTCAAGTTTACATTCCGTGTATTCGTGATATCTTATGATGTTTCTTTTTCTGTGTGACGTAGTTCACGTAGAATCACCGTACCTGCATCCACTCACTATGCCGCTACGGGCCTGATGACACAGATTTCATTGCTGAGTGATATTGCATTGTACGTACGTGCCACAAGTTCTTTATCCATTTTTTGCTTTCTGGGATATTTACCTGATACTGTAGACGAGCTTCTTGTGAACACAGCCGTCTCAAATATTGGGGTGGCTGTCTGTTTTTGATTTTAATTTCCGTAAGCTATAGGACCATAAGTGGAAGTGCCATAGGCTGTGTTGCTTTGTTTCTTTCGTGTTTCAGGAAACACCATACACTTCTCCAGGGTGGCTGCTGGCAATTTACATCCTGCCAATCAGCATAACAAGGCTCCCTGTTCTCCATATCCTGTCCTACCTTTCTGGATTTTACACTTTTTTCAGATGGCCCTTTTGCCAGGGGGGCAGTGAGACTTCATTGTAGTGCAGATTTCATTTACAGGCTTGCTTGGTTGGCCAAAAAGGGCGTATGCGTTTTTTCCTGAATATATTCAGGAAAAAACGCATACGCCCTTTTTGGCCAAGTGCATCATTGTCGACGTTCTGCCTCTTTTCCTATGCTTTCAGGGCAATTCCAGTCTACCCCCTGCAATCGTTTTCCTGAAATTCTGCCCCGCTTTCAAGTCCCCTTCGCAGGCTTACTTCAATATATTTTTGGAGGAAAGCTGTCATTTATAACTCTGCAGGTTTGTGAATTACAGTGCCCCTGAGCTCCTTTCTTCAACTCGCTTTCTTGTGAGCTGGGCACAAAACCGCAGGATTGCTTCAGGCCCTAATCTGTTTCCAGCAGGGCACACTGAGCCTTTGTTTAATTCCTCTTCCTGGTGGGCAATGAGCGTTACATTTGCCCGTGCAGACACCTACAGCTAGTCTCTCATTGGTTCTCCCTATTCCTGTTCATTTTGCACAGAAATTGCAAGCTGTGCCAAAGAGGAGGTTAAAGGCACTGACTCTCCAAGCGGGGAGAGTGTTAGTAAAGCATCTGGAATGGTGAACCCGAGGACCAGGATACGAAAACTGAGATGCATTTTAAATCATTTCCCAATCACATGGTGGACGATACTCTTGGTTTCCCATGCATGTTTTAGCTGGAGGAAGAATCCCTTGAACCTGGAGAGTTGGGACCCATTGAATGGGTACCATGCAGTATGACTTCAAAGGGTCTGCATTTGCTCACCGAAACTCACCAATGCTATCAGCCTGAAGTGTCCAGCCTTATGTCTCAACCAGCTCTGGGTGTAGATGTGTTAAATCCCGGTTGCATCACATGCCCTGAGTGAATTATTTAAGAATTGCTCTCTATTTCACTGTCTTTATGATTTTTTTTTGAAATTTATTTTGATAATGGGATTTATCGGATTTTCACTGCTGCGTTTATGCCGCTGTACACACGCTTGATTCTCTTACGGAGACATATATATCCATGGGTTTTAAGATTCTTCCTAGTCAGGTATATTCCTAGGCGTTGAATATGTGGTGTTGGGTCCATTTCGTTGAGCAAGGAGTAGGTCTTGTCTATTACATATTTGGCTTATGGAAAGTTATCTGTGCTAATTTCAGTCTCTGGTTTTATGAAGCACCCCAACGCACCTTTCCCCATAAGCAAGCACTAGTTGGTTTTCTAAATTTGAGACCCTGTTCTGTTTTGTAATTCAGTTCATGTGTAGTCAAGTTTACATTCCGTGTATTAGTGATATCTTATGATGTTTCTTTTTCTGTGTGACGTAGTTCACGTAGAATCACCGTACCTGCATCCACTCACTATGCCGCTACGGGCCTGATGACACAGATTTCATTGCTGAGTGATATTGCATTGTACGTACGTGCCACAACTTCTTTATCCATATTTTGCTTTCTGGGATATTTACCTGTTACTGTAGACGAGCTTCTTGTGAACACAGCCGTCCCAAATATTGGGGTGGCTGTCTGTTTTTGATTTTAATTTCCGTAAGCTATAGGACCATAAGTGGAAGTGCCATAGACTGTGTTGCTTTGTTTCTTATGTGTTTCAGGAAACACCATACACTTCTCCAGGCTGGCTGCTGGCAATTTACATCCTGCCAATCAGCATAACAAGGCTCCCTGTTCTCCATATCCTGTCCTACCTTTCTGGATTTTACACTTTTTTCAGATGGCCCTCTTGCCCGGGGGGCAGTGAGACTTCATTGTAGTGCAGATTTCCTTTACAGGCTTGCTTGGTTGGCCAAAAAGGGCGTATGCGTTTTTTCCTGAATATATTCAGGAAAAAACGCATACGCCCTTTTTGGCCAAGTGCATCATTGTCGACGTTCTGCCTCTTTTCCTATGCTTTCAGGGCAATTCCAGTCTACCCCCTGCAATCGTTTTCCTGAAATTCTGCCCCGCTTTCAAGTCCCCTTCGCAGGCTTACTTCAATATATTTTTGGAGGATAGCTGTCATTTATAACTCTGCAGGTTTGTGAATTACAGTGCCCCTGAGCTCCTTTCTTCAACTCGCTTTCTTGTGAACTGGGCACAAAACCGCAGGATTGCTTCAGGCCCTAATCTGTTTCGGGCAGGGCATGCTGAGCCTTTGGTAAATTCCTCTTCCTGGTGGGAAATGAGCGTTACATTTGCCCGTGCAGACACCTACAGCTAGTCTCTCATTGGTTCTCCCTATTCCTGTTCATCTTGCACAGAAATTGCAAGCTGTGCCAAACAGGAGGTTAAAGGCACTGACTCTCCAAGCAGGGAGACTGTTAGTAAATCATCTGGAATGGTGAACCCGAGGACCAGGATACGAAAACTGAGATGCATTTTAAATCATTTCCCCATAACACGGTGGACCATACTGTGGGTTTCACATGCATGTTTTAGCTGGAGGAAGAATCCCTTGAACCTGAAGAGTTGGGACCCATGGAATAGGTACCATACAGTATGACTTCAAAGGGTGTGCATTTGCTCACCTAAACTCACCAATGCTATCAGCCTGAAGTGTCCAGCCTTATGTCTCAACCAGCTCTGGGTGTAGATGTGGTCAATCCCGGTTGCATCACATGCCCTGAGTGAATTATTTAAGAATTGCTCTCTATTTCACTGTCTTTGTGTTTTGTTTTCGAAATTTATTTTGATAATGGGATTTATCGGATTTTCACTGCTGCCTTTCGGCCGCTGTACACACCCTTGATTCTCTTACGGAGACATATATATCCATGGGTTTTAAGATTCTTCCTAGTCAGGTATATTCCTAGGCGTTGAATATGTGGTGTGGGGTCCATTTCGTTGAGCAAGGAGTAGGTCTTGTCTATTACATATTGGGCTTATGGAAAGTTATCTGTGCTAATTTCAGTCTCTGGTTTTATGCAGCACCCCAAGGCACCTTTCCCCATAAGCAAGCACTAGTTGGTTTTCTAAATTTGAGACCCTTTTCTATTTTGTAATTCAGTTCATGTGTAGTCAAGTTTACATTCCGTGTATTCGTGATATCTTATGATGTTTCTTTTTCTGTGTGACGTAGTTCACGTAGAATCACCGTACCTGCATCCACTCACTATGCCGCTACGGGCCTGATGACACAGATTTCATTGCTGAGTGATATTGCATTGTACGTACGTGCCACAAGTTCTTTATCCATTTTTTGCTTTCTGGGATATTTACCTGATACTGTAGACGAGCTTCTTGTGAACACAGCCGTCTCAAATATTGGGGTGGCTGTCTGTTTTTGATTTTAATTTCCGTAAGCTATAGGACCATAAGTGGAAGTGCCATAGGCTGTGTTGCTTTGTTTCTTTCGTGTTTCAGGAAACACCATACACTTCTCCAGGGTGGCTGCTGGCAATTTACATCCTGCCAATCAGCATAACAAGGCTCCCTGTTCTCCATATCCTGTCCTACCTTTCTGGATTTTACACTTTTTTCAGATGGCCCTTTTGCCAGGGGGGCAGTGAGACTTCATTGTAGTGCAGATTTCATTTACAGGCTTGCTTGGTTGGCCAAAAAGGGCGTATGCGTTTTTTCCTGAATATATTCAGGAAAAAACGCATACGCCCTTTTTGGCCAAGTGCATCATTGTCGACGTTCTGCCTCTTTTCCTATGCTTTCAGGGCAATTCCAGTCTACCCCCTGCAATCGTTTTCCTGAAATTCTGCCCCGCTTTCAAGTCCCCTTCGCAGGCTTACTTCAATATATTTTTGGAGGAAAGCTGTCATTTATAACTCTGCAGGTTTGTGAATTACAGTGCCCCTGAGCTCCTTTCTTCAACTCGCTTTCTTGTGAGCTGGGCACAAAACCGCAGGATTGCTTCAGGCCCTAATCTGTTTCCAGCAGGGCACACTGAGCCTTTGTTTAATTCCTCTTCCTGGTGGGCAATGAGCGTTACATTTGCCCGTGCAGACACCTACAGCTAGTCTCTCATTGGTTCTCCCTATTCCTGTTCATTTTGCACAGAAATTGCAAGCTGTGCCAAAGAGGAGGTTAAAGGCACTGACTCTCCAAGCGGGGAGAGTGTTAGTAAAGCATCTGGAATGGTGAACCCGAGGACCAGGATACGAAAACTGAGATGCATTTTAAATCATTTCCCAATCACATGGTGGACGATACTCTTGGTTTCCCATGCATGTTTTAGCTGGAGGAAGAATCCCTTGAACCTGGAGAGTTGGGACCCATGGAATGGGTACCATGCAGTATGACTTCAAAGGGTCTGCATTTGCTCACCGAAACTCACCAATGCTATCAGCCTGAAGTGTCCAGCCTTATGTCTCAACCAGCTCTGGGTGTAGATGTGTTAAATCCCGGTTGCATCACATGCCCTGAGTGAATTATTTAAGAATTGCTCTCTATTTCACTGTCTTTATGATTTTTTTTTGAAATTTATTTTGATAATGGGATTTATCGGATTTTCACTGCTGCGTTTATGCCGCTGTACACACGCTTGATTCTCTTACGGAGACATATATATCCATGGGTTTTAAGATTCTTCCTAGTCAGGTATATTCCTAGGCGTTGAATATGTGGTGTTGGGTCCATTTCGTTGAGCAAGGAGTAGGTCTTGTCTATTACATATTTGGCTTATGGAAAGTTATCTGTGCTAATTTCAGTCTCTGGTTTTATGAAGCACCCAAACGCACCTTTCCCCATAAGCAAGCACTAGTTGGTTTTCTAAATTTGAGACCCTGTTCTGTTTTGTAATTCAGTTCATGTGTAGTCAAGTTTACATTCCGTGTATTAGTGATATCTTATGATGTTTCTTTTTCTGTGTGACGTAGTTCACGTAGAATCACCGTACCTGCATCCACTCACTATGCCGCTACGGGCCTGATGACACAGATTTCATTGCTGAGTGATATTGCATTGTACGTACGTGCCACAACTTCTTTATCCATATTTTGCTTTCTGGGATATTTACCTGTTACTGTAGACGAGCTTCTTGTGAACACAGCCGTCCCAAATATTGGGGTGGCTGTCTGTTTTTGATTTTAATTTCCGTAAGCTATAGGACCATAAGTGGAAGTGCCATAGACTGTGTTGCTTTGTTTCTTATGTGTTTCAGGAAACACCATACACTTCTCCAGGCTGGCTGCTGGCAATTTACATCCTGCCAATCAGCATAACAAGGCTCCCTGTTCTCCATATCCTGTCCTACCTTTCTGGATTTTACACTTTTTTCAGATGGCCCTCTTGCCCGGGGGGCAGTGAGACTTCATTGCAGTGCAGATTTCCTTTACAGGCTTGCTTGGTTGGCCAAAAAGGGCGTATGCGTTTTTTCCTGAATATATTCAGGAAAAAACGCATACGCCCTTTTTGGCCAAGTGCATCATTGTCGACGTTCTGCCTCTTTTCCTATGCTTTCAGGGCAATTCCAGTCTACCCCCTGCAATCGTTTTCCTGAAATTCTGCCCCGCTTTCAAGTCCCCTTCGCAGGCTTACTTCAATATATTTTTGGAGGATAGCTGTCATTTATAACTCTGCAGGTTTGTGAATTACAGTGCCCCTGAGCTCCTTTCTTCAACTCGCTTTCTTGTGAACTGGGCACAAAACCGCAGGATTGCTTCAGGCCCTAATCTGTTTCGGGCAGGGCATGCTGAGCCTTTGGTAAATTCCTCTTCCTGGTGGGAAATGAGCGTTACATTTGCCCGTGCAGACACCTACAGCTAGTCTCTCATTGGTTCTCCCTATTCCTGTTCATCTTGCACAGAAATTGCAAGCTGTGCCAAACAGGAGGTTAAAGGCACTGACTCTCCAAGCAGGGAGACTGTTAGTAAATCATCTGGAATGGTGAACCCGAGGACCAGGATACGAAAACTGAGATGCATTTTAAATCATTTCCCCATAACACGGTGGACCATACTGTGGGTTTCACATGCATGTTTTAGCTGGAGGAAGAATCCCTTGAACCTGAAGAGTTGGGACCCATGGAATAGGTACCATACAGTATGACTTCAAAGGGTGTGCATTTGCTCACCTAAACTCACCAATGCTATCAGCCTGAAGTGTCCAGCCTTATGTCTCAACCAGCTCTGGGTGTAGATGTGGTCAATCCCGGTTGCATCACATGCCCTGAGTGAATTATTTAAGAATTGCTCTCTATTTCACTGTCTTTGTGTTTTGTTTTCGAAATTTATTTTGATAATGGGATTTATCGGATTTTCACTGCTGCCTTTCGGCCGCTGTACACACCCTTGATTCTCTTACGGAGACATATATATCCATGGGTTTTAAGATTCTTCCTAGTCAGGTATATTCCTAGGCGTTGAATATGTGGTGTGGGGTCCATTTCGTTGAGCAAGGAGTAGGTCTTGTCTATTACATATTGGGCTTATGGAAAGTTATCTGTGCTAATTTCAGTCTCTGGTTTTATGCAGCACCCCAAGGCACCTTTCCCCATAAGCAAGCACTAGTTGGTTTTCTAAATTTGAGACCCTTTTCTATTTTGTAATTCAGTTCATGTGTAGTCAAGTTTACATTCCGTGTATTCGTGATATCTTATGATGTTTCTTTTTCTGTGTGACGTAGTTCACGTAGAATCACCGTACCTGCATCCACTCACTATGCCGCTACGGGCCTGATGACACAGATTTCATTGCTGAGTGATATTGCATTGTACGTACGTGCCACAAGTTCTTTATCCATTTTTTGCTTTCTGGGATATTTACCTGATACTGTAGACGAGCTTCTTGTGAACACAGCCGTCTCAAATATTGGGGTGGCTGTCTGTTTTTGATTTTAATTTCCGTAAGCTATAGGACCATAAGTGGAAGTGCCATAGGCTGTGTTGCTTTGTTTCTTTCGTGTTTCAGGAAACACCATACACTTCTCCAGGGTGGCTGCTGGCAATTTACATCCTGCCAATCAGCATAACAAGGCTCCCTGTTCTCCATATCCTGTCCTACCTTTCTGGATTTTACACTTTTTTCAGATGGCCCTTTTGCCAGGGGGGCAGTGAGACTTCATTGTAGTGCAGATTTCATTTACAGGCTTGCTTGGTTGGCCAAAAAGGGCGTATGCGTTTTTTCCTGAATATATTCAGGAAAAAACGCATACGCCCTTTTTGGCCAAGTGCATCATTGTCGACGTTCTGCCTCTTTTCCTATGCTTTCAGGGCAATTCCAGTCTACCCCCTGCAATCGTTTTCCTGAAATTCTGCCCCGCTTTCAAGTCCCCTTCGCAGGCTTACTTCAATATATTTTTGGAGGAAAGCTGTCATTTATAACTCTGCAGGTTTGTGAATTACAGTGCCCCTGAGCTCCTTTCTTCAACTCGCTTTCTTGTGAGCTGGGCACAAAACCGCAGGATTGCTTCAGGCCCTAATCTGTTTCCAGCAGGGCACACTGAGCCTTTGTTTAATTCCTCTTCCTGGTGGGCAATGAGCGTTACATTTGCCCGTGCAGACACCTACAGCTAGTCTCTCATTGGTTCTCCCTATTCCTGTTCATTTTGCACAGAAATTGCAAGCTGTGCCAAAGAGGAGGTTAAAGGCACTGACTCTCCAAGCGGGGAGAGTGTTAGTAAAGCATCTGGAATGGTGAACCCGAGGACCAGGATACGAAAACTGAGATGCATTTTAAATCATTTCCCAATCACATGGTGGACGATACTCTTGGTTTCCCATGCATGTTTTAGCTGGAGGAAGAATCCCTTGAACCTGGAGAGTTGGGACCCATTGAATGGGTACCATGCAGTATGACTTCAAAGGGTCTGCATTTGCTCACCGAAACTCACCAATGCTATCAGCCTGAAGTGTCCAGCCTTATGTCTCAACCAGCTCTGGGTGTAGATGTGTTAAATCCCGGTTGCATCACATGCCCTGAGTGAATTATTTAAGAATTGCTCTCTATTTCACTGTCTTTATGATTTTTTTTTGAAATTTATTTTGATAATGGGATTTATCGGATTTTCACTGCTGCGTTTATGCCGCTGTACACACGCTTGATTCTCTTACGGAGACATATATATCCATGGGTTTTAAGATTCTTCCTAGTCAGGTATATTCCTAGGCGTTGAATATGTGGTGTTGGGTCCATTTCGTTGAGCAAGGAGTAGGTCTTGTCTATTACATATTTGGCTTATGGAAAGTTATCTGTGCTAATTTCAGTCTCTGGTTTTATGAAGCACCCCAACGCACCTTTCCCCATAAGCAAGCACTAGTTGGTTTTCTAAATTTGAGACCCTGTTCTGTTTTGTAATTCAGTTCATGTGTAGTCAAGTTTACATTCCGTGTATTAGTGATATCTTATGATGTTTCTTTTTCTGTGTGACGTAGTTCACGTAGAATCACCGTACCTGCATCCACTCACTATGCCGCTACGGGCCTGATGACACAGATTTCATTGCTGAGTGATATTGCATTGTACGTACGTGCCACAACTTCTTTATCCATATTTTGCTTTCTGGGATATTTACCTGTTACTGTAGACGAGCTTCTTGTGAACACAGCCGTCCCAAATATTGGGGTGGCTGTCTGTTTTTGATTTTAATTTCCGTAAGCTATAGGACCATAAGTGGAAGTGCCATAGACTGTGTTGCTTTGTTTCTTATGTGTTTCAGGAAACACCATACACTTCTCCAGGCTGGCTGCTGGCAATTTACATCCTGCCAATCAGCATAACAAGGCTCCCTGTTCTCCATATCCTGTCCTACCTTTCTGGATTTTACACTTTTTTCAGATGGCCCTCTTGCCCGGGGGGCAGTGAGACTTCATTGTAGTGCAGATTTCCTTTACAGGCTTGCTTGGTTGGCCAAAAAGGGCGTATGCGTTTTTTCCTGAATATATTCAGGAAAAAACGCATACGCCCTTTTTGGCCAAGTGCATCATTGTCGACGTTCTGCCTCTTTTCCTATGCTTTCAGGGCAATTCCAGTCTACCCCCTGCAATCGTTTTCCTGAAATTCTGCCCCGCTTTCAAGTCCCCTTCGCAGGCTTACTTCAATATATTTTTGGAGGATAGCTGTCATTTATAACTCTGCAGGTTTGTGAATTACAGTGCCCCTGAGCTCCTTTCTTCAACTCGCTTTCTTGTGAACTGGGCACAAAACCGCAGGATTGCTTCAGGCCCTAATCTGTTTCGGGCAGGGCATGCTGAGCCTTTGGTAAATTCCTCTTCCTGGTGGGAAATGAGCGTTACATTTGCCCGTGCAGACACCTACAGCTAGTCTCTCATTGGTTCTCCCTATTCCTGTTCATCTTGCACAGAAATTGCAAGCTGTGCCAAACAGGAGGTTAAAGGCACTGACTCTCCAAGCAGGGAGACTGTTAGTAAATCATCTGGAATGGTGAACCCGAGGACCAGGATACGAAAACTGAGATGCATTTTAAATCATTTCCCCATAACACGGTGGACCATACTGTGGGTTTCACATGCATGTTTTAGCTGGAGGAAGAATCCCTTGAACCTGAAGAGTTGGGACCCATGGAATAGGTACCATACAGTATGACTTCAAAGGGTGTGCATTTGCTCACCTAAACTCACCAATGCTATCAGCCTGAAGTGTCCAGCCTTATGTCTCAACCAGCTCTGGGTGTAGATGTGGTCAATCCCGGTTGCATCACATGCCCTGAGTGAATTATTTAAGAATTGCTCTCTATTTCACTGTCTTTGTGTTTTGTTTTCGAAATTTATTTTGATAATGGGATTTATCGGATTTTCACTGCTGCCTTTCGGCCGCTGTACACACCCTTGATTCTCTTACGGAGACATATATATCCATGGGTTTTAAGATTCTTCCTAGTCAGGTATATTCCTAGGCGTTGAATATGTGGTGTGGGGTCCATTTCGTTGAGCAAGGAGTAGGTCTTGTCTATTACATATT